>NW_026040195.1:0-62521 GCF_023343835.1 Lagopus muta
GCTGCCATTGGTCAGGGGGTGGGAATAAGAGGCACACCGTGCCGCATCAGAGGCATAATGTGCTGCCATTGGTTAGAGGGCGGGGACAAGAGGAGCTTTGCGCTGCCATTGGTCAAGGAGGCCGGAATAAGAGGAGCTTTGCACTGCCATTGGTCAAGGAGGCGGGAATAAGAGGAGCTTTGCGCTACCATTGGTCAAGTGGGCAGGAATAAGAGGAGCTGTGCGCTGCCATTGGTCAAGGGGGCGGGGACAAGAGGAGTTTTGCGCTGCCATTGGCCAGTGGGCGGGAATAAGAGGAGCTTTGCACTGCCATTGGTCAAGGGGGCGGGGACAAGAGGAGTTCTGCACTGCCATTGGTCAGTGGGCGGGAATAAGAGGAGCTTTGGGCTACCATTGGTCGAGGGGGCGGGAATAAGAGGAACTTTGTGCTACCATTGGTCAAGGGGGCGGGGACAAGAGGAGCTTTGCACTACCATTGGTCAAGGGGGCGGGAATAAGAGGAGTTTTGCACTGCCATTGGCCGGGGGGCGGGAACCAGAGGAGTTCTGCACTGCCATTGGTCAGTGGGCAGGAATAAGAGAAGCTTTGCGCTGCCATTGGTCAAGGGGGCGAGGACAAGAGGAGCTTTGCACTGCCATTGGTCAAGGAGGTGGGGACAAGAGGAGCTTTGCACTGCCATTGGCCAGGGGGCGGGAATAAGAGGAGTTCTGCACTGCCATTGGTCAAGGGGGCGGGAATAAGAGGAGCTGTGCGCTGCCATTGGTCAAGGGGGTGGGAATAAGAGGAGCTCTGCACTGCCATTGGCCAGGGGGCGGGGACAAGAGGAGCTTTACGCTGCCATTGGTCAAGGAGGCGGGAATAAGAGGAGCTTTGGGCTACCATTGGCCAAGGGGGCGGGAATAAGAGGAGCTTTGCAATGCCATTGGCCAGGGGGCGGGAACCAGAGGAGTTCTGCACTGCCATTGGTCAGTGGGCGGGAATAAGAGGAGCTTTGCGCTACCATTGGCCAGGGGGCGTGGCTAACGGCCGTCAACCCTTCTCGCCGCCATCTTGGCCGGCCGCCCGGCGCCATTTTGAAGCTCCGAAGGACCCCAGAGGTGATGGGGCGGCTGCGGCAGTGCCTGCAGAGCGGGGAGTACGGCGAGCTGCGCGACTGCCCCATGCTGGAGGGAGAATTCCTGCAGGCACGATGTGGGGCAGCCCCACAACTTGGCAGCCTCAACTCACGGCTGCGCATCCAAGGGTGGCATCCAAAAAAAGCGAACCCCCTTGTGACCCCTGACCCCGGGTGACCCCGGGTGACCCCGTGTGACCCCGTGTGACCCCTGACCCCGTGTGACCCCGGGTGACCCCGTGTGACTCCTGACCCCATGTGACCCCGTGTGACCCCTGACCCCATGTGACCCCTGATGCCAGTGACCCCGTGTGACCCCGTGTGACCCCGACCCATGTGACCCCGTGTGACCCCTGACCCCATGTGACCCCGATGCCAGTGACCCCGTGTGACCCCGTGTGACCCCGACCCATGTGACCCCGGGTGACCCCTGACCGCATGTGACCCCTGATGCCAGTGACCCCGTGTGACCTGACCCCTGACCCCATGTGACCCCTGATGCTAGTGACCCCATGTGACCCCAAATGACCCATGTGACTCTGTGTGACCCCTGACCCCATGTGACCCCTGATTCTCTGACCCCATGTAACCCCGTGTGACCCATGTGACCTCATGTGACCCCTGACTCCATGTGACCCCGTGTGACCCCTGACCCCATGTGACCCCTGATGCCAGTGACCCCATGTGACCCCAACCCATGTGACCCGATTCTCTGACCCAATGTGACCCCTGATTCTCTGACCCATGTGACCCCATGTGACCCCTGACCCCAAGTGACCCCATGTGACCCCATTGACCCCATGTGACTTCTGATTCTCTGATCCCGGTGACCCCATGTGACCCCGACCCATGTGACCCTGATTCTGTGACCCGATGAGACCCCATGTGACCCCTGACCCCATGTGACCCCCGATTCTGACTCCATGTGACCTGTGTGACCCCTGACCCTATGTGATCCCTGATGCTCTCACCCATGTGACCCCACGTGGCCCCATGTGACCTTATGTGTCCCCTGACCCCATGTGACCCCTGATTCTCTGACCTGTGTGACCCCATGTGACCCCTGATCCCAGTGACCCCATATGACCCCGTGTGACCCCCGACCCATGTGACCCCTGGCCCCATGTGACCCCTGACCCCGTGTGACCCCCTATCCCATGTGACCCTGATCCCTGATACTCTGACCAATGTGACCCCATGTGACCCCTGACCCACGTGACCCCTGACCCCACGTGACCCCTGACCCTATGTGACACCATGTGACCTCTGACCCCACATAACCCCTAAACCCAACCCAAACCCCATACGACCCTCGATCCTCCGACCCCATCACCCCGACCCCATGTGACCCTTGCCCCCCCCGTGACCCCGTGACCTTTGACCCCCAGGTGACCCGCTCAGGTGACGCGGTGTCTTTTGTGGCCGTGGGGGCGGCGGCGCCGAGCCGCGATGGGAGCGCTCCGGAGCTGCTGTTACTCGCCGCCGCCACTGGGGGGCGCCGGAGAGGCGACGTCCGTCTGCTGGCGTCAGTCACCGCCCCATAGCGACCCATAGCGCCCCATAGAGACCCATAGAGACCCCATAGAGCCCCATAGCGCCCTATAGAGACCCATAGAGACCCCATAGAGCCCCATAGCGCCCTATAGAGACCCATAGAGACCCCATAGAGACCCATAGAGACCCATAGAGACCCATAGGGACCCATAGCACCCATAGAGACCCATAGAGACCCCATAGAGACCCATAGCGCCCTATAGAGACCCATAGAGACCCCATAGAGACCCATAGCGCCCCATAGAGACCCCATAGAGACCCATAGAGACCCATAGCACCCATAGAGACCCATAGAGACCCATAGCACCCATAGAGACCCATTGAGACCCACAGCGCCCCATAGAGACCAATAGAGACCCACAGAAACCCATAGCGCCCCATAGAGACCCATAGAGACCCATAGGGACCCCATAGAGACCCACAGCGCCCCATAGAGACCAATAGAAACCCATAGAGACCCATAGCACCTATAGAGACCCATAGCACCCCATTGAGACCCATAGGGACCCGTAGAGACCCATAGAGACCCCATTGAGACCCACAGCGCCCCATAGAGACCAATAGAGACCCACAGAGACCCATAGCACCCATAGAGACCCCATAGAGACCCATAGGGACCCCATAGAGACCCATAGAGACCCATAGAGACCCATAGAAACCCATAGAGACCCATAGGGACCCCATAGAGACCCACAGCGCCCCATAGAGACCAATAGAGACCCACAGAGACCCATAGCGCCCCATAGAGACCCATAGAGACCCATAGAAACCCATAGAGACCCATAGGGACCCATAGAGACCCATAGAGACCCCATAGGGACCCATAGAGACCCATAGAGACCCATAGAACCCATAAAAACCCGTAGCACCCATAGAGACCCATAGAAACCCATAGAGACCCATAGGGACCCCATAGAGACCCACAGCGCCCCATAGAGACCAATAGAGACCCATAGAGACTCATAGCACCTATAGAGACCCATAGCACCCATAGAGACCCCATAGAGACCCACAGAGACCCACAGAGACTCATAGAAACTCATAGAGACCCATAGAGACCCCATAGGGACCCATAAGGACCCCTAGAGCCCCATAGCGCCCCATGGAGACCCACAGAGATCCATAGACACACATAGAGACCCATAGGGACCCATAGGGTCCCCACAGAGACCCATAGAGCCCCATAGGGACCCACAGAGACCCGTAGGGACCCACAGAGACCAATAGCACCCATAGAGACCCATAGAGACCCATAGGGACCCATAGAGACCCATGGAGACCCACAGAGACCCGTAGGGACCCACAGAGACCCATAGCACCCATAGAGACCCATAGCACCCATAGAGACACATAGAGACCCATAGAGACCCATAGGGACCCATAGGGACCCATAGAGACCCCATAGTGACCCATAGCACCCATAGAGACCCATAGAGACCCATAGAGACCCCATAGGGACCCATAAGGACCCCTAGAGCCCCATAGTGCCCCATAGAGCCCCATAGAGACCCATAGAGACCCATAGAGACCCATAGAAACCCCATAGAGACCCACAGCGCCCCATAGAGACCAATAGAGACCCATAGAGACTCATAGCACCTATAGAGACCCATAGCGCTCCATAGAGACCCCATAGAGACCCATAGAGACCCCATAGGGACCCATAGCGCCCCATAGAGACCCATAGAGACCCATAGGGACCCATAGCGCCCCATAGAGACCCATAGAGACCCATAGAGACCCATAGAAACCCATAGAGACCCATAGGGACCCCATAGAGACCCACAGCGCCCCATAGAGACCAATAAAGACCAATAGAGACCCATAGGGACCCATAGAGACCCACAGCACCCCATAGAGACCCATAGAGACCCATAGAGACCCATAGAAACCCATAGAGACCCATAGGGACCCCATAGAGACCCACAGCGCCCCATAGAGACCAATAAAGACCCATAGAGACCCCATAGGGACCCATAGAGACCCATAGAGACCCATAGCACCCCATTGAGACCCATAGGGACCCATAGAGACCCATAGAGACCCATAGAGACCCATAGCACCCCATTGAGACCCATAGGGACCCATAGAGACCCCACAGAGACCCACAGCGCCCCATAGAGACCCCATAGAGACCCATAGAGACCCATAGAAACCCATAGAGACCCATAGGGACCCATAGAGACCCATAGAGACCCCATAGGGACCCATAGAGACCCATAGAGACCCATAGAACCCATAAAAACCCGTAGCACCCATAGAGACCCATAGAAACCCATAGAGACCCATAGGGACCCCATAGAGACCCACAGCGCCCCATAGAGACCAATAGAGACCCATAGAGACTCATAGCACCTATAGAGACCCATAGCACCCATAGAGACCCCATAGAGACCCACAGAGACCCACAGAGACTCATAGAAACTCATAGAGACCCATAGAGACCCCATAGGGACCCATAAGGACCCCTAGAGCCCCATAGCGCCCCATGGAGACCCACAGAGATCCATAGACACACATAGAGACCCATAGGGACCCATAGGGTCCCCACAGAGACCCATAGAGCCCCATAGGGACCCACAGAGACCCGTAGGGACCCACAGAGACCAATAGCACCCATAGAGACCCATAGAGACCCATAGGGACCCATAGAGACCCATGGAGACCCACAGAGACCCGTAGGGACCCACAGAGACCCATAGCACCCATAGAGACCCATAGCACCCATAGAGACACATAGAGACCCATAGAGACCCATAGGGACCCATAGGGACCCATAGAGACCCCATAGTGACCCATAGCACCCATAGAGACCCATAGAGACCCATAGAGACCCCATAGGGACCCATAAGGACCCCTAGAGCCCCATAGTGCCCCATAGAGCCCCATAGAGACCCATAGAGACCCATAGAGACCCATAGAAACCCCATAGAGACCCACAGCGCCCCATAGAGACCAATAGAGACCCATAGAGACTCATAGCACCTATAGAGACCCATAGCGCTCCATAGAGACCCCATAGAGACCCATAGAGACCCCATAGGGACCCATAGCGCCCCATAGAGACCCATAGAGACCCATAGGGACCCATAGCGCCCCATAGAGACCCATAGAGACCCATAGAGACCCATAGAAACCCATAGAGACCCATAGGGACCCCATAGAGACCCACAGCGCCCCATAGAGACCAATAAAGACCCATAGAGACCCCATAGGGACCCATAGAGACCCATAGAGACCCATAGCACCCCATTGAGACCCATAGGGACCCATAGAGACCCATAGAGACCCATAGAGACCCATAGGGACCCCATAGAGACCCACAGCACCCCATAGAGACCCATAGAGACCCATAGAGACCCATAGAAACCCATAGAGACCCATAGGGACCCCATAGAGACCCACAGCGCCCCATAGAGACCAATAAAGACCCATAGAGACCCCATAGGGACCCATAGAGACCCATAGAGACCCATAGCACCCCATTGAGACCCATAGGGACCCATAGAGACCCATAGAGACCCATAGAGACCCATAGCACCCCATTGAGACCCATAGGGACCCATAGAGACCCCACAGAGACCCACAGCGCCCCATAGAGACCCCATAGAGACCCATAGAGACCCATAGAAACCCATAGAGACCCATAGGGACCCATAGAGACCCATAGAGACCCCATAGAGACCCCATTGAGACCCATAGGCACCCATAGAGACCCATAGAGACCCATAGGGACCCATAGCACCTATAGAGACCCATAGCACCCCATTGAGACCCATAGGGACCCATAGAGACCCATAGAGACCCATAGAGACCCATAGGGACCCACAGAGACCCATAGAGACCCATAGAGACCCATAGCACCCACAGAGACCCATAGAGACCCACGGAGACCCATAGAGCCCCATAGAGACCCACAGAGCCCCATAGGGACCCACAGAGACCCATAGCACCCATAGAGACCCATAGAGACCCATAGGGACCCATAGGGACCCATAGAGACCCCATAGTGACCCATAGCACCCATACAGCCCCATAGAGACCCATAGAGACCCCATAGGGACCCATAAGGACCCCTAGAGCCCCATAGCGCCCCATAGAGCCCCATATCTGCCCCACAGACCCCACAGACCCCCAACCTCCCCTGCCCCACATCTGCCCCATAGACCCCCATTGCCTCACAGACCCAACCCCCCCAGCCCCACAGACCCCCATAGACCCCATAGACCCCATAGACCCCCATAGATCCCCCCACAGACCCCCAACCCCCCCTGCCCCACATCCTCCCCACAGACCCCACAGACCCCCAACCTCCCCCCCAGCCCCACATCCGCCCCATAGACCCCCATTGCCCCACAGACCCCAACTCCCCCCAGCCCCACATCCGCCCCACAGACTCCCCCCTGCCCCATAGACCCCTATTGCCCCATAGACACCCACAGACCCCCAACCCCCCCTGCCCCACATCCACCCCATAGATCCCCATTGCCCCACAGACCCCCACCCCCTCCAGCCCCACATCCGCCCCACAGACCCCATAGACCCCCATAGATCCCCCCAGAGACGCCCAACCTCCCCCTGCCCCACATCCGCCCCATAGATCCCCATTGCCCCATAGACCCCAACCCCCCCCAGCCCCACATCCTCCCCACAGACCCCCAACCCCCCCCGCTCCACATCCACCCCATAGATCCCCATTGCCCCACAGACCCCCAACCCCCCCAGCCCCACAGACCCCCATTGCCCCATAGACCCCCCCCCATTACCCCCCAGCCCCACATCCACCCCATAGAACCCCATTGCCCCATAGACCCCAACCCCCCCAGCCCCACATCTGCCCCACAGACCCCATAGACCCCCCCAGGGACCCCCAACTCCCCCTGCCCCACATCCTCCCCACAGACTCCCCCCTGCCCCATAGACCCCTATTGCCCCATAGACACCCACAGACCCCCAACCCCCCCTGCCCCACATCCGCCCCATAGATCCCCATTGCCCCACAGACCCCAACCCCCCCAGCCCCACATCCCCCTATAGACCCCATAGACCCCCATAGATCCCCCCACAGACCCCCAACCCCCCCCGCCCCACTGACCCCACAGACCCCCAACCTCCCCCCCAGCCCCACATCCGCCCCATAGATCCCCATTGCCCCACAGTCCCCCAACCCCCCCCAGCCCCACATCTGCCCCACAGACCCCATAGACCCCCCCAGGGACCCCCAACTCCCCCTGCCCCACATCCGCCCCACAGACCCCCCCTGCCCCATAGACCCCTATTGCCCCATAGACACCCACAGACCCCCATTGCCCCATAGACCCCAACCCTCCCAGCCCCACATCCGCCCCACAGACCCCACAGACCCCCAACCTCCCCCCCAGCCCCACATCCGCCCCATAGACCCCCATTGCCCCACGGACCCCCAACCCCCCCCAGCCCCACATCCACCCCACAGACCCCACAGACCCCCAACCCCCCCTGCCCCACATCCCCCCATAGACCCCATAGACCCCCATAGATCCCCATAGATCCCCCCAGAGACCCCCACCCCCCCCTGCCCCACATCCACCCCATAGACCCCCATTGCCCCACAGACCCCCAACCCCCCCCAGCCCCACATCCCCCACAGACCCCACAGACCCCCATAGATCCCCCCAGAGACCCCCAATGCCCCCTGCCCCACATCTGCCCCATAGACCCCCATTGCCCTACAGACCCCCAACCCCCCCAGCCCCACAGACCCCCATTGCCCCATAGACCCCCCCCCATTACCCCCCAGCCCCACATCCACCCCATAGAAACCCATTACCCCATAGACCCCAACCCCCCCAGCCCCACATCTGCCCCACAGACCCCATAGACCCCCCCAGGGACCCCCAACTCCCCCTGCCCCACATCCACCCCACAGACCCCCCCCTGCCCCATAGACCCCTATTGCCCCATAGACACCCACAGACCCCCAACCCCCCCTGCCCCACATCCGCCCCATAGATCCCCATTGCCCCATAGACCCCCAACCCCCCCCAGCCCCACATCCTCCCCACAGACCCACAGACCCCCAACCCCCCCCACCCCACAGACCCCACAGACCCCCAACCTCCCCCCCAGCCCCACATCCGCCCCATAGACCCCCATTGCCCCACAGACCCCACCCCCCTCCAGCCCCACATCCGCCCCACAGACCCCACAGACCCCCAACCTCCCCTGCCCCACATCCCCCATAGACCCCATAGACCCCCATAGATCCCCCCACAGACCCCCAACCCCCCCCAGCCCCACAGACCCCCATTGCCCCGTAGACACCCCAACTCCCCAAGCCCCACATCCACCCCATAGACCCCCATTGCCCCATAGACCCCAACCCCCCCTGCCCCACATCTGCCCCATAGACCCCATAGACCCCCCCAGGGACCCCCAACTCCCCCAGCCCCACATCCGCCCCACAGTCCCCCCCTGCCCCATAGACCCCTATTGCCCCATAGACACCCACAGACCCCCAACCCCCCCTGCCCCACATCCACCCCACAGACCCCACAGACCCCACCCCCCCCAGCCCCACATCCGCCCCATAGACCCCCATTGCCCCACAGACCCCCAACCCCCCCCAGCCCCACAGACCCCCATAGACCCCATAGACCCCCATAGAGCCCCCCAGAGACCCCCATCCCCCCAGCCCCACATCCGCCCCATAGATCCCCATTGCCCCACAGACCCCAACGCCCCCCAGCCCCACAGACCCCCATTGCCCCATAGACCCCCCCCAGCCCCCCCAGAGACCCCTAACCACCCCAGCCCCACATCCACCCCATAGACCCCCATCACCCCACAGACCTCAACCCCCCCAGCCCCAAATCTGCCCCATAAACCCCATAGACCCCCATAGACCCCCCCAGGGACCCCCAACTCCCCCTGCCCCACATCCGCCCCACAGTCCCCCCTGCCCCATAGACCCCTATTGCCCCATAGACACCCACAGACCCCCATTGCCCCACAGACCCCCACCCCCCCCAGCCCCACATCCGCCCCACAGACCCCACAGACCCCCAACCTCCCCCCCAGCCCCACATCTTCCCCATAGACCTCCATTGCCCCACAGACACCAACCCCCCCTGCCCCACATCCGCCCCACAGACTCCCCCCTGCCCCATAGACCCCTATTGCCCCATAGACACCCAGAGAAACCCAACCCCCTCTGCCCCACATCCACCCCATAGATCCCCACTGCCCCACAGACCCCCATTGCCCCATAGACCCCCCCCATTTCCCCCCAGCCCCACATCCACCCCATAGATCCCCATTGCCCCACAGACCCCAACCCCCAACCCCTGCCCCACATCTGCCCCACACACCCCAACCCCCCAGCCCCACATCTGCCCCATAAACCCCAAAGACCCCCAGAGACCCCCCCAGAGACCCCCAACCCCCCCCAGCCCCACATCCGCCATAGACCCTATAGACCCCCATAGATCCCCCCAGAGACCCCCAACGCCCCCTGCCCCACATCTGCCCCATAGACCCCCATTGCCCCACAGACCCCAACCCCCCCTGCCCCACATCCGCCCCACAGTCCCCCCCTGCCCCATAGACCCCTATTGCCCCATAGACACCCACAGACCCCCAACCCCCCCTGCCCCACATCCGCCCCATAGATCCCCATTGCCCCATAGACCCCCAACCCCCCCAGCCCCACATCCAACCCACAGACCCCCAACCCCCCCCAGCCCCACAGACCCCACAGACCCCCAACCTCCCCCCCAGCCCCACATCCTCCCCATAGACCCCCATTGCCCCATAGACCCCCATAGAGCCCCCCAGAGACCCCCAACCCCCCAGCCCCACATCCACCCCATAGATCCCCACTGCCCCACAGACCCCCATTGCCCCATAGACACCCACAGACCCCCAACCCCCCCAGCCCCACGTCCACCCCATAGACCCCATAGACCCCCATAGATCCCCCCAGAGACCCCCAACCCCCCCCAGCCCCACATCCTCCCAACAGACCCCAACCCCCCCAGCCCCACATCTGCCCCATAGATCCCCATTGCCCCACAGACCCCCAATCCCCCCCTGCCCCACATCTGCCCCACAGACCCCAACTCCCCCCAGCCCCACATGCACCCCATAAACCCCATAGACCCCCAGAGACCCCCCCAGAGACCCCCAACCACCCCAGCCCCACATCCACCCCATAGATCCCCATTGCCCCACAGACCCCCAACCCCCCCAGTCCCACAGACCCCCATTGCCCCATAGACCCCCCCCCATTACCCCCCAGCCCCACATCCGCCCCACAGACTCCCCCCTGCCCCATAGACCCCTATTGCCCCATAGACACCCACAGACCCCCAACCCCCCCAGCCCCACATCCTCCCCACAGACCCCACAGACCCCCAACCTCCCCCCCAGCCCCACATCCGCCCCATAGACCCCCATTGCCCCACAGACCCCACCCCCCTCCAGCCCCACATCTGCCCCATAAACCCCATAGACCCCCCAGGGACCCCCAACTCCCCCTGCCCCACATCCGCCCCACAGACTCCCCCCTGCCACATAGACCCCTATTGCCCCATAGACACCCACAGACCCCCATTGCCCCACAGACCCCCAACCCCCCCCAGCCCCACATCTGCCCCACAGACCCCATAGAACACCAGAGACCCCCCCAGAGACCCCCAACCACCCCTGCCCCACATCCACCCCACAGACCCCACAGACCCCCAACCTCCCCCCCAGCCCCACATCCCCCTATAGACCCCATAGACCCCCATAGATCCCCCCAGAGACCCCCAACGCCCCCTGCCCCACATCCACCCCATAGACCCCCATTGCCCCACAGACCCCAACCCCCCCCAGCCCCACATCCGCCCCACAGACCCCACAGACCCCCAACCTCCCCCCCAGCCCCACATCCGCCCCATAGATCCCCACTGCCCCACAGTCCCCCAACCCCCCCCTGCCCCACATCCGCCCCACAGACCCCCCCTGCCCCATAGACCCCTATTGCCCCATAGACACCCACAGACCCCCACTGCCCCACAGACCCCAACCCCCCCTGCCCCACATCCACCCCATAGATCCCCATTGCCCCACAGACCCCAACCCCCCCCAGCCCCACATCTGCCCCACATCTGCCCCACAGACCCCACAGAACCCCAACCTCCCCCCCGGCCCCACATCCGCCCCATAGACCCCCATTGCCTCACAGACCCAACCCCCCCCAGCCCCACAGACCCCCATAGACCCCATAGACCCCCATAGAGCCCCCCAGAGACCCCCAACCTCCCCTGCCCCACATCCACCCCATAGACCCCCATTGCCCCACAGTCCCCCAACCCCCCCCAGCCCCACATCTGCCCCATAGACCCCATAGACCCCCCCAGGGACCCCCAACTCCCCCTGCCCCACATCCTCCCCACAGACTCCCCCCTGCCCCATAGACCCCTATTGCCCCATAGACACCCACAGACCCCCAACCCCCCCTGCCCCACATCCGCCCCATAGATCCCCATTGCCCCACAGACCCCAACCCCCCCAGCCCCACATCCCCCTATAGACCCCATAGACCCCCATAGATCCCCCCACAGACCCCCAACCCCCCCCGCCCCACTGACCCCACAGACCCCCAACCTCCCCCCCAGCCCCACATCCGCCCCATAGATCCCCATTGCCCCACAGTCCCCCAACCCCCCCCAGCCCCACATCTGCCCCACAGACCCCATAGACCCCCCCAGGGACCCCCAACTCCCCCTGCCCCACATCCGCCCCACAGACCCCCCCTGCCCCATAGACCCCTATTGCCCCATAGACACCCACAGACCCCCATTGCCCCATAGACCCCAACCCTCCCAGCCCCACATCCGCCCCACAGACCCCACAGACCCCCAACCTCCCCCCCTGCCCCACATCCGCCCCATAGATCCCCATTGCCCCACAGACCCCCAACCCCCCCAGCCCCACATCTGCCCCACATCTGCCCCACAGACCCCAACCCCCCCCTGCCCCACATCCGCCCCATAGACCCCCACAGACCCCACATCCTCCCCCAACCCCCCCCCAGCCCCACATCCGCCCCATAGACCCCCATTGCCCCACAGACCCCAACCCCCCCCAGCCCCACATCTGCCCCACATCTGCCCCACAGACCCCAACCCCTCCCAGCCCCACATCCACCCCATAGACCCCATAGACCCCCATAGAGCCCCCCAGAGACCCCCAACCCCCCAGCCCCACATCCACCCCATAGATCCCCATTGCCCCATAGACCCCAACTCCCCCCAGCCCCACAGACCCACATTGCCCCATAGAACCCCCCAGCCCCCCCAGAGACCCCCAAGCCCCCCAGCCCCACATCCACCCCATAGACCCCCATTGCCCCACAGACCCCCAACCCCCCCCAGCCCCACAGACCCCCATTGCCCCTAGACCCCCCCCAACTCCCCCTGCCCCACATCTGCCCCACATCTGCCCCACAGACCCCAACCCCCCCAGCCCCACATCCCCCTATAGACCCCATAGACCCCCATAGATCCCCCCACAGACCCCCAACCCCCCCTGCCCCACATCCGCCCCACAGACCCCACAGACCCCCAACCTCCCCCCCAGCCCCACATCCTCCCCACAGACCCCACAGACCCCAACCCCCCCAGCCCCACATCCCCCATAGACCCCATAGACCCCCATAGATCCCCCCACAGACCCCCAACGCCCCCATTGCCCCACATCTGCCCCATAGACCCCCATTGCCCCACAGACCCCAACCCCCCCAGCCCCACAGACCCCCATTGCCCCATAGACCCCCCCCAAATCCCCCAGCCCCACATCCTCCCCACAGACCCCCATTGCCCCACAGACCCCAACTCCCCCCAGCCCCACATCCGCCCCACAGACCCCCCCCTGCCCCATAGACCCCTATTGCCCCATAGACACCCACAGACCCCCAACCCCACCTGCCCCACATCCTCCCCATAGACCCCCATTGCCCCACAGACCCCAACCCCCCCCAGCCCCACATCCACCCCACAGACCCCCAACCCCCCCAGCCCCACATCCACCCCATAGACCCCATAGACCCCCATAGATCACCCCAGAGACCCCCAACCCTCCCCTGCCCCACATCCTCCCCACAGACCCCACACACCCCCAACCTCCCCCCCAGCCCCACATCCACCCCATAGACCCCCATTGCCCCATAGACCCCCAACCCCCCCAGCCCCACAGACCCCCATTGCCCCATAGACCCCCCCCAACTCCCCCAGCCCCACATCCTCCCCACAGACCCCCATTGCCCCACAGACCCAACCCCCCCCAGCCCCACAGACCCCCATAGACCCCATAGACCCCCATAGAGCCCCCCAGAGACCCCCAACCCCCCTGCCCCACATCCACCCCATAGACCCCCATTGCCCCACAGACCCCAACTCCCCCCAGCCCCACAGACCCCCATTGCCCCATAGAACCCCCCCAGCCCCCCCAGAGACCCCCAACCACCCCAGCCCCACATCTGCCCCATAGACCTCCACTGCCCCACAGACCCCCAACCCCCCCTGCCCCACATCCCCCCATAGACCCCATAGACCCCCATAGATCCCCCAGAGACCCCCAACTCCCCCTGCCCCACATCCACCCCATAGATCCCCCCAGCCCCACAGACCCCCCATTGCCCCATAGACCCCCCCCATTTCCCCCCAGCCCCACATCTGCCCCATAGATCCCCATTGCCCCACAGTCCCCCAACCCCACCCTGCCCCACATCTGCCCCACAGACCCCCAACGCCCCCAGCCCCACATCCACCCCATAGACCCCCATTGCCCCATAGACCCCCCCAACTCCCCCTGCCCCACATCCGCCCCATAGACCCCCATTGCCCCATAGCCCCCCCCAGCCCCCCAGCCCCCCCCATAACCTCCTCTCCTTTCCCCCCCCCAGGCTTCTTCCTCTCTCCCCCCTCCGCCTGTGGCTTCGCCGCCCCCCCCGCCGCCCCCCAGCCCCCCCCCAGCTGTGTGTGGGGCTGCCCCACGGCCGCCGCCTTTACCTGCAGCCCCTCGGCCCCCCCCCAGCCTGGGCCCCATGGCTGAGGCTGCTGCTGCTCCTCCGACCCCCCCCCTCGCCCCCCCCAGGACCCCCGAACTGAAGCCCAGTAAAGGCTGAGGGGTTCAACTGTGGGGCTGGAGGGGCACTTATGGGGCTGGGGGTGCACTTGTGGGGTGGCTGTGGGGCTGGATGGTTACTTGTGGGGCAGCCGTGGGGCTGGGTGGTCACTTATTGGGCTGGATGGTCACTTATGGGGAAGCTGTGGGGCTGGAGGTTCACTTATGGGGCTGGAGGGGGCACTTATGGGGCAGCTGTGGGGCTGTTGTGGGGCCGGGGGTGCACTTATGGGGCAGCTGTGGGTCTGGGGGATGCACTTATGGGGCTGGGGGTGCACTTGTGGGGCGGCTGTGGGGCTGGATGGTTACTTGTGGGGCAGCTGTGGGGCTGGGTGGTCACTTATGGGGCTGGAGGGGGCACTTATGGGGCAGCTGCAGGGCTGGGGGGGTCACTTATGGGGCAGCTGTGGGGATGTGGGGTCACTTATGGGGCTGTTGTGGGGCCGGGGGTGCACTTATGGGGCGGCTGTGGGGCTGGATGGTCACTTATGGGGCTGGGGGTGCACTTATGGGGCAGCTGTGGGGCTGGATGGTCACTTATGGGGCTGCGGGGCTGTCACTTGTGGGGCAGCTGTGGGGCTGGGTGGTCACTTATGGGGCTGGAGGGGGCACTTATGGGGAATCTGTGGGGCTGGGTGGTCACTTATGGGGCAGCTGTGGGGCTGGGTGGTCACTTATGGGGCTGGAGGGGGCACTTATGGGGCAGCTGCAGGGCTGGGGGGGTCACTTATGGGGCAGCTGTGGGGATGTGGGGTCACTTATGGGGCTGTTGTGGGGCCGGGGGTGCACTTATGGGGCAGCTGTGGGTCTGGGGATGCACTTATGGGGCTGGAGGGGGCACTTATGGGGCAGCTGTGGGGCTGGATGGTCACTTATGGGGCTGCGGGGCTGGGGGGGTGTCACTTGTTGGGCAGCTGTGGGGCTGGATGGCCACTTATGGGACAGCTGCGAGGCTGGGGGGATCACTTATGGGGCTGTTGTGGGGCTGGGGGTGCACTTATGGGGCTGGAGGGAGCACTTATGGGGCAGCTGTGGGGCTGGAGGTTCACTTATGGGGCCGGGGGAGTCACTTATGGGGCAGCCATGGGTCTGGGGGTGCACTTATGGGGCTGGAGGGGCACTTATGGGGCTGTTGTGGGGCTGGGGATGCACTTATGGGGCTGGAGGGGGCACTTATGGGGCAGCTGTGGGGCCGGATGTTTACTTATGGGGCAGCTGTGGGGCTGGGTGGTCACTTATGGGGCTGCGGGGCTGGGGGGATCACTTATGGGGCTGTTGTGGGGCTGGGGGTGCACTTATGGGGCTGGAGGGGGCACTTATGGGGCAGCTGTGGGGCTGGATGGTCACTTATGGGGAAGCTGTGGGGCTGGAGGTTCACTTATGGGGCTGGAGGGGGCACTTATGGGGCAGCTGTGGGGCTGGGTGGTCACTTATGGGGAAGCTGTGGGGCTGGAGGTTCACTTATGGGGCTGGAGGGGGCGCTTATGGGGCTGGGCTGGCACTTGTGGGGCAGCCCCACGGCGCAGAGGACAGACAGAGAACAGACGGACGGACGGACGGACGGACAGCACTGCGTTTATTGGCGCTGCAGGCAGCGAGGCGACACCTGTGGGAAACAGAGCCCAAATCCCCCATTTCAGCCCAAAATTTGGCCCCAAATCCCCCAAAATCACCCCAAAATCGGCCCCAAAATCCTCAAATCTCACCCCAAAATTTGGCCCCAAATTCCCAAATTTCAGCCCAAAAATGTCTCCCAAATCCCCCAAAATCGCCCCAAAAGAGCCCCCAAAATCCTCAAGTCTCACCCCCAAATTTTGTCCCAAAATCCCCAAATTTCACCCTAAAAATGGCTGCCAGAATCCCCAAATTTCACCCCAAAAATCGGCCCCAAAATTCACAAATTTCATCCCAAAAAAGAGCCCCAAAATCCTCAAATTTCACCCCAAAATTTGGCCCCAAATCCCCAAATTTGACCCCAAAAAAGACCCCAAAATCCTCAAATCTCACCCCCAAATTTTGTCCCAAAAATCCCCCATTTCAGCCCAAAATTGGTCCCCAAATCTTCAAATTTCACCCCAAAAATGAGCCCCAAAATCCTCAAATTTCACCCCAAAAATCGGCCCCAAAATTCCCAAATTTCACCCTAAAAAAGAGCCCCCAAATCCTCAAATTTCACCCTAAAAATCAGCCCCAAAATTCCCAAATTTCACCCCAAAATCAGCCCCAAAATCCTCAAATTTCACCCCAAAATTCAGCCCCAAAATTCCCAAATTTCATCCCCAAAAAGCCCCCAAATCTTCAAATTTCACCCCAAAAATCGGCCCCAAAATTCCCAAATTTCACCCCAAAAAAGAGCCCTGAAATCCTCAAATTTCACCCCAAAAATCGGCCCCAAAATCAGCCCCAAAATCCTCAAATTTCACCCCAAAAATCAGCCCCCAAATCCCCAAATTTGACCCCAAAAAAGACCCCAAAATCCTCAAATTTCAACCTAAATAAATGGCCCCAAAATCCCCAAATTTCACCCCAAAAAACAGCCCCAAAATCCTCAAATCTCACCCCCAAATTTTGTCCCAAAATCCCCCCATTTCAGCCCAAAATTGGTCCCCAAATCTTCAAATTTCACCCCAAAAATGAGCCCCAAAATCCTCAAATTTCAACCTAAATAAATGGTCCAAAGCCCCAAATTTCACCCCAAAAAAGAGCCCAAAATCCTCAAATTTCACCCTAAAAAATGGCCCCAAAATCCTCAGGTTTCACCCCAAAAATCGGCCCCAAAATTCCCAAATTTCACCCCAAAAAAGAGCCCCAAAATCAGCCCCAAAATCCTCAAATTTCACCCCAAAATTTGGCCCCAAATCCCCAAATTTGACCCCAAAAAAGAGCCCCAAAATCCCCAAATTTCACCCCCAAAACGACCCCAAAATCGTAAAGCCGACCCCAAAATCCCAAAAACTGACCCCAAAAAACCCCAAAAACCCCAAAAAGCCCCCAAAAGCCCCAAATCCCCACCTCTCACCCCAACGCTGCTCTGCGCTGCTCCTCATTGCGGCACTGCAGGAGAGACAACACTGCTGCCCCATAGCGCCCCATAAGTGACCCATAGCTGCCCCATAGCCGCCCCATAGCTGCCCCATATCCACCCCATAGCTGCCCCATAAGTGACACATAGATACCACATAGCTGCCCCATAGCTGCCCCATAGATACCCCATAGCTGCCCCATAGCACCCCATAGCTGCCCCATAAATGCCCCATACCTGCCCCATAGATACCCCATAGCTGCCCCATAGCTGCCCCATAAGTGACCCATAGCTGCCCCATGGCTGCCCCATAAGTGACCCATAGCTGCCCCATAGCTGCCCCATAAGTGACCCATAGCTGCCCTACAGCGCCCCATAGCTGCCCCATAGCTGCCCCATAGATACCCCATAGCTGCCCCATAGCACCCCATAGCTGCCCCATAAATGCCCCATACCTGCCCCATAGATACCCCATAGCTGCCCCATAGCTGCCCCATAAGTGACCCATAGCTGCCCCATGGCTGCCCCATAAGTGACCCATAGCTGCCCCATAGCTGCCCCATAAGTGACCCATAGCTGCCCTACAGCGCCCCATAGCTGCCCCATAGCTGCCCCATAGATACCCCATAGCTGCCCCATAGCACCCCATAGCTGCCCCATAAATGCCCCATACCTGCCCCATAGATACCCCATAGCTGCCCCATAGCTGCCCCATAAGTGACCCATAGCTGCCCCATGGCTGCCCCATAAGTGACCCATAGCTGCCCCATAGCTGCCCCATAAGTGACCCATAGCTGCCCTACAGCGCCCCATAGCTGCCCCATAGCTGCCCCATAGATACTCCATGGCTGCCCCATAGCTGCCCCATAGGTGCCCCATAGATACCCCATAGCTGCCCCATAGCTGCCCCATAAGTGACCCATAGCTGCCCCATAGCTGCCCCATAGCTGCCCCATAGATACCCCATAGCTGCCCCATAGATACCTCATAGCTGCCCCATAGATACCCCATGGCTGACACATAGCTGCCCCATACGTGCCCCATAGATACCCCATAGCTGCCCCATAGCGCCCCATAGCTGCCCCATAGCTGCCCCATAGCGCCCCATAGATACCCCATGGCTGCCGCATAGCTGCCCTATAGATGCCCCATATCCAACCCATACCCCCATACCCACCCCATAACCCCATGCCCCCATACCACCCCATTCCCACCCCATTCCCACCCCATTCCCACCCCATACCCACCCCATAGAACCCCACACCCACCCCATACCACCCCATAGAACCCCATTCCCACCCCATTCCCACCCCATACCACCCCATACCCACCCCATAGAACCCCATACCACCCCATAGAACCCCATATCCACCCCATACCACCCCATACCACCCCATATCCACCCCATATCCACCCCATAACCCCATACCCACCCCATAACCACCCCATAGAACCCCATATCCACCCCATACCACCCCATACCCACCCCATAACCACCCCATAGAACCCCATATCCACCCCATAGAGCCCCATACCCACCCCATACCCCCATACCCACCCCATAGAACCCCATATCCACCCCATACCACCCCATAGAACCCAATATCCACCCCATACCCCCATACCCACCCCATATCACCCCATAGAACCCCACACCCACCCCATACCACCCCATACCACCCCATATCCACCCCATAGAACCCCACACCCACCCCATACCACCCCATATCCACCCCATAGAACCCCATACCACCCCATAGAACCCCACACCCACCACATACCACCCCATAGAACCCCATACCACCCCATATCCACCCCATACCACCCCATAGAACCCCATACCACCCCATACCACCCCATATCCACCCCATATCCACCCCATAACCCCATACCCACCCCATACCACCCCATAGAACCCCATATCCACCCCATATCCACCCCATACCCACCCCATACCCACCCCATATCACCCCATAGAACCCCATATCCACCCCATACCCCCATACCCACCCCATATCACCCCATAGAACCCCACACCCACCCCATACCACCCCATAGAACCCCATATCCACCCCATATCCACCCATAGAACCCCATACCCCCATACCCACCCCATACCCACCCCATATCCACCCCATACCACCCCATAGAACCCCATATCCACCCCATATCCACCCATAGAACCCCATACCCCCATACCCACCCCATACCCACCCCATATCCACCCCATACCACCCCATAGAACCCCATACCCACCCCATAGAACCCCATACCACCCCATAGAACCCCATACCCACCCCATAGAACCCCATACCCACCCCATACCCCCATATCACCCCATACCCCCATACCCACCCCATATCCACCCCATACCCACCCCATAGAACCCCACACCCACCCCGTACCCCCTTATCCACCCCATACCCACCCCATACCCCCATACCCACCCCATACCACACCATATCCACCCCATACCCCCATACCACCCCATAGAACCCCATACCCACCCCATAGAACCCCATACCCACCCCATACCACCCCATAGAACCCCATATCCACCCCATATCCACCCCATACCCACCCCATACCACCCCATAGAACCCCACACCCATCCCATACCACCCCATACCACCCCATACCACCCCATATCCACCCCATACCACCCCATATCCACCCCATACCACCCCATAGAACCCCATAGAACCCCATATCCACCCCATACCACCCCATACCACCGCATACCCACCCCATACCACCCCATAGAACCCCACACCCATCCCATACCCCCACACCCACCCCATACCCACCCCATAGAACCCCACACCCACCCCATATCACCCCATAGAACCCCATACCCACCCCACACCCACCCCATACCACCCCATAGAACCCCATACCCACCCCATACCACCCCACACCCACCCCATACCACCCCATAGAACCCCATATCCACCCCATACCACCCCATACCACCCCATACCCACCCCATAGAACCCCATACCACCCCATACCACCCCATAGAGCCCCATACCCACCCCACACCCACCCCATACCACCCCATAGAACCCCATACCCACCCCATACCACCCCATAGAACCCCACACCCACCCCATACCACCCCATAGAACCCCGTATCCACCCCATATCCACCCCATACCACCCCATACCACCCCATACCCACCCCATAGAACCCCATACCACCCCATACCACCCCATAGAGCCCCATACCCACCCCACACCCACCCCATACCACCCCAGAGAACCCCATACCACCCCAAAGAACCTCATACCCACCCCATACCCCCATATCCACCCCATACCCACCCCATACCCCCATATCCACCCCATACCACCCCATATCCCCATACCCACCCCATACCCACCCCATACCCCCATACCCACCCCATATCCTCCCCACAGCCCCATTTCTCACCCCTGACGTCCAGCCTGCACTCGGTGGTGGCCTCCCCCATCTCATTGACGGCCCTGCAGCCGTAGGTGCCGCCGTCGAAGGGCCCGGGCCGGCGGATGAGCAGGGACAGCACCCCCATGCCGTGGCGGGACAGGAATTTGGGGTCGGCCCCGATCTCCACGCTGTTCTTCAGCCACGTCACCTTGGGCTGCGAAACCCCAAATGTGTCCTGGGTCATACAGACCCCATAGATGCCCCATACAGACCCCAGAGATGCCCCATACAGACCCCATAGCCATCACATACAGACCCCATAGATGCCCCATACAGACCCCATAGATGCCCCATACAGACCCCATAGCCATCCCATACAGACCCCATAGATGCCCCATACAGACCCCATAGATGCCCCATACAGACCCCATAGATGCCCCATACAGACCCCATAGCCATCCCATACAAACCCCATAGATGCCCCATACAGGCCCCATAGCCATCCCATACAAACCCCATAGATGCCCCATACAGACCCCATAGACACCCCATAGCCACCCCATACATATCCCATAGATATCCCATAAACACCCCATAGCGACCCCACAAAGACCCCATAGAGACCCCATAACTGCCACATAGTGAGCCATCAACCAGCCCATAGATACTCCATAGCTGCCACATAGTGAGCCATCAACCAGACCATCGCTGCCACAAAGTGAGCCATCAACCAGCCCATAGATACTCCATAGCTGCCACATAGTGATCCTCTAACCATCCAATAGCCCAGAGCTGCCACATAGTGAGCCATCAACCAGCCCCATAGGTACCCCATACCTGCCACATAGTGATCCCATA
This sequence comes from Lagopus muta, assembly GCF_023343835.1. Taxonomy (NCBI): domain Eukaryota; kingdom Metazoa; phylum Chordata; class Aves; order Galliformes; family Phasianidae; genus Lagopus; species Lagopus muta. The sequence continues at coordinate 22,105 of NW_026040195.1, forward strand.
GCAATCCCATAGCTGCCCCATACAGACCCCAGAGACACCCCATAGCCATCCCATACACACCCCATAGATAACCCATAGAGACCCCATAGCCATCCCATACATATCCCATAGATATCCCATAAAGACCCCATAGAGACCCCATAACTGCCACATAGTGAGCCATTCACCACCCCATACATACTCCATAGCTGCCACATAGTGAGCCTATAAACATCCACTAGCCCGGAGCTGCCACATAATGAGCTATTCACCAGCCCATAAAGACCCCATAGCTGCCACATACTGATCCTCTAACCATCCGATAGCCAAGAGCTGCCACAAAGTGAGCCATCAACCAGCCCATAGAGACCCCATAGCTGCCACATGGTGACCCTGCAATCAGCCCAACGCTGCCACATAGTGAGCCATCAACCAGCCCCATAGCTACCCCACAGCTGCCACATACTGATCCTATAGCAATCCCATAGCTGCCCCACGGCTGCCACATAGTGATCCTACATCTGCCCCATAGCTGCCCCACAGCTGCCCCATGCCGTGGCGGGACAGGAATTTGGGGTCGGCCCCGATCTCGACGCTGTTCTTCAGCCACGTCACCTTGGGCTGCGAAACCCCAAACGTGTCCCAGGTCATCCCATACAGACCCCATAGATGCCCCATACAGACCCCAGAGAGACCTCATACAGACCCCATACAGACCCCATAGCCATGCCATACAAACCCCATAGATGCCCCATACAGACCCCACAGAGACCCCATACAGACCCCATAGATGCCCCATACAGACCCCATAGATGCCCCATACAAACCCCATAGATGCCCCATACAGACCCCATAGATGCCCCATACAGACCCCATAGATGCCCCATACAGACCCCATAGCCATCCCATACAGACCCCATAGATGCCCCATACAAACCCCATAGATGCCCCATACAGACCCCATAGATGCCCCATACAGACCCCATAGATGCCCCATACAGACCCCATAGCCAACCCATACAAACCCCATAGATGCCCCATACAAACCCCATAGATGCCCCATACAGACCCCATAGATGCCCCATACAAACCCCATAGATGCCCCATACAGACTCCATAGCCATCCCATACAAACCCCATAGATGCCCCATACAGACTCCATAGCCATCCCATACAAACCCCATAGATGCCCCATACAGACCCCATAGACACCCCATAGCCATCCCATACATATCCCATAGATATCCCATAAACACCCCATAGCGACCCCACAAACACCCCATAGAGACCCCATAACTGCCACATAGTGAGCCATCAACCAGCCCATAGATACTCCATAGCTGCCACATAGTGAGCCATCAACCAGACCATCGCTGCCAAATACTGAGCTATGCCCCAGCCCTATAGGTACCCCCAAACCTGCCACATAGTGATCCTATAGCAATCCCATAGCTGCCCCATAGAGACCCCATAGAGACCCCATAGCTGCCACATAGTGAGCCATCCACCAGCCCATAGATACTCCATAGCTGCCACATAGTGAGCCATCAACCAACCCATAGATACTCCATAGCTGCCACATAGTGAGCCATCAACCAGCCCATAGATACTCCATAGCTGCCACATAGTGACCCTATAAACACCCAATAACCCACAGCTGCCACATAGTGAGCCTCCAGCCATCCCATTGCTGCCCCACAGCTGCCACATAGTGATCCCACGCAGATCCCATAACTGCCCCATAACTGACCCACAACCCCATAACCCCCGACCCCATAGGACCCCATAACCACCCCATAGGACCCCACAGGACCCCATAGCTGCCCCATAGCCACCCCATAACCACCCCATAGGACCCCATAAGCACCCCATAAGCACCCCATAAGCACCCCATAAGCACCCCATAACCGCCCCATAACCACCCCATAGGACCCCATAACCACCCCATAACCGCCCCATAACCACCCCATAACCACCCCATAACCACCCCATAAGCACCCCATAAGCACCCCATAGGACCCCACAGGACCCCACAGAACCCCATAGAACCCCATAACCACCCCTTAGACCCCACAGGACCCCATAGGGCCCCATAGCTGCCCCATAACCACCCCATAACCACCCCATAACCACCCCATAACCACCCCATAACCACCCCATAGGACCCCACAGGACCCCACAGGACCCCATAGCTGCCCCATAACCACCCCATAGGACCCCATAACCACCCCATAGGACCCCATAAGGACCCCATAGCTGCCCCATAACCACCCCATAGGACCCCATAGGACCTCACAGAACCCCATAGGACCCCATAACCACCCCATAACCACCCCATAACCACCCCATAGCTGCCCCATAGGACCCCACACCTTGGGGTGTCCCCGCACGGCGCAGTTCAAGGTCACTGTGTACCCCAGAACCACCCCATAACCACCCCATAGGACCCCACAGGACCCCACAGGACCCCATAGCTGCCCCATAACCACCCCATAGGACCCCATAACCACCCCATAGGACCCCATAAGGACCCCATAGGGCCCCATAACCACCCCATAACCACCCCATAACCACCCCATAACCACCCCATAACCCCACACCTTGGGGTGTCCCCGCACAGCACAGTTGAGGGTCACTGTGTACCCCATAACCACCCCATAACCACCCCATAACCACCCCATAGGACCCCATAGGACCCCATAGGACCCCATAACCACCCCATAACCCCACACGTTGGGGTGTCCCCGCACGGCGCAGTTCAGGGTCACTGTGTACCCCAGAACCACCCCATAACCGCCCCATAAGGACCCCATAGAACCCCATAACCACCCCACAGGACCCCACAGGACCCCACAGGACCCCATAGGACCCCATAACCACCCCATAGGACCCCATAAACACCCCATAACCGCCCCATACGACCCCATAGGACCCCACAGAACCCCATAGCTGCCCCATAACCACCCCATAGGACCCCATAACCACCCCATAACCACCCCATAGGACCCCATAACCACCCCATAACCACCCCATAGGACCCCATAAGGACCCCATAGCTGCCCCATAACCACCCCATAGGACCCCATAGGACCCCACAGAACCCCATAGGACCCCATAACCACCCCATAGGACCCCATAGCTGCCCCATAACCACCCCATAGGACCCCATAGGACCCCACAGAACCCCATAGGACCCCATAACCACCCCATAACCACCCCATAAGGACCCCATAGAACCCCATAGAACCCCATAGGACCCCATAACCGCCCCATAACCGCCCCATAACCACCCCATAACCACCCCATAACCACCCCATAACCACCCCATAAGCACCCCATAAGCACCCCATAAGCACCCCATAGGACCCCATAACCACCCCATAACCGCCCCATAACCACCCCATAAGCACCCCATAAGCACCCCATAACCGCCCCATAACCGCCCCATAACCACCCCATAAGCACCCCATAACCGCCCCATAACCGCCCCATAACCACCCCATAAGCACCCCATAACCACCCCATAACCACCCCATAAGCACCCCATAAGCACCCCATAACCACCCCATAACCGCCCCATAACCACCCCATAGGACCCCATAACCACCCCATAACCGCCCCATAACCACCCCATAAGCACCCCATAACCACCCCATAACCACCCCATAAGCACCCCATAAGCACCCCATAACCGCCCCATAACCGCCCCATAACCACCCCATAGGACCCCATAACCACCCCATAACCGCCCCATAACCACCCCATAACCACCCCATAACCACCCCATAAGCACCCCATAAGCACCCCATAAGCACCCCATAGGACCCCACAGGACCCCACAGAACCCCATAGAACCCCATAACCACCCCTTAGACCCCACAGGACCCCATAGGGCCCCATAACCACCCCATAACCACCCCATAACCACCCCATAACCACCCCATAACCACCCCATAGGACCCCACAGGACCCCACAGGACCCCATAGCTGCCCCATAACCACCCCATAGGACCCCATAACCACCCCATAGGACCCCATAAGGACCCCATAGCTGCCCCATAACCACCCCATAGGACCCCATAGGACCTCACAGAACCCCATAGGACCCCATAACCACCCCATAACCACCCCATAACCACCCCATAGCTGCCCCATAGGACCCCACACCTTGGGGTGTCCCCGCACGGCGCAGTTCAAGGTCACTGTGTACCCCAGAACCACCCCATAACCACCCCATAGGACCCCACAGGACCCCACAGGACCCCATAGCTGCCCCATAACCACCCCATAGGACCCCATAACCACCCCATAGGACCCCATAAGGACCCCATAGGGCCCCATAACCACCCCATAACCACCCCATAACCACCCCATAACCACCCCATAACCCCACACCTTGGGGTGTCCCCGCACAGCACAGTTGAGGGTCACTGTGTACCCCATAACCACCCCATAACCACCCCATAACCACCCCATAGGACCCCATAGGACCCCATAGGACCCCATAACCACCCCATAACCCCACACGTTGGGGTGTCCCCGCACGGCGCAGTTCAGGGTCACTGTGTACCCCAGAACCACCCCATAACCGCCCCATAAGGACCCCATAGAACCCCATAACCACCCCACAGGACCCCACAGGACCCCACAGGACCCCATAGGACCCCATAACCACCCCATAGGACCCCATAAACACCCCATAACCGCCCCATACGACCCCATAGGACCCCACAGAACCCCATAGCTGCCCCATAACCACCCCATAGGACCCCATAACCACCCCATAACCACCCCATAGGACCCCATAACCACCCCATAACCACCCCATAGGACCCCATAAGGACCCCATAGCTGCCCCATAACCACCCCATAGGACCCCATAGGACCCCACAGAACCCCATAGGACCCCATAACCACCCCATAGGACCCCATAGCTGCCCCATAACCACCCCATAGGACCCCATAGGACCCCACAGAACCCCATAGGACCCCATAACCACCCCATAACCACCCCATAAGGACCCCATAGAACCCCATAGAACCCCATAGGACCCCATAACCGCCCCATAACCGCCCCATAACCACCCCATAACCACCCCATAACCACCCCATAACCACCCCATAAGCACCCCATAAGCACCCCATAAGCACCCCATAGGACCCCATAACCACCCCATAACCGCCCCATAACCACCCCATAAGCACCCCATAAGCACCCCATAACCGCCCCATAACCGCCCCATAACCACCCCATAAGCACCCCATAACCGCCCCATAACCGCCCCATAACCACCCCATAAGCACCCCATAACCACCCCATAACCACCCCATAAGCACCCCATAAGCACCCCATAACCACCCCATAACCGCCCCATAACCACCCCATAGGACCCCATAACCACCCCATAACCACCCCATAAGCACCCCATAAGCACCCCATAACCGCCCCATAACCGCCCCATAACCACCCCACAGGACCCCACAGGACCCCACAGGACCCCATAGGACCCCATAACCACCCCATAGGACCCCATAAACGCCCCATAACCGCCCCATACGACCCCATAGGACCCCACAGAACCCCATAGCTGCCCCATAACCACCCCATAGGACCCCATAACCACCCCATAACCACCCCATAAGGACCCCATAAGGACCTCATAGGACCCCATAGGACCCCATAGCTGCCCCATAAGGACCCCATAGGACCCCATAGGACCCCATAGGACCCCATAGGACCCCATAGCTGCCCCATAAGGACCCCATAACCACCCCATAGGACCCCATACGACCCCATAGGACCCCATAAGGACCCTATAACCACCCCATAACCACCACATAAGGACCCCATAACCACCCCATAACCACCCCACAGGACCCCATAGGACCCCATAACCACCCCATAACCACCCCATAGCCCCACACCTTGGGGTGTCCCCGCACAGCACAGTTGAGGGTCACTGTGTACCCCAGAACCACCCCATAACCACCCCATAACCACCCCATAGGACCCCATAACCGCCCCATAACCGCCCCATAACCACCCCATAGGACTCCATAAGGACCCCATAAACCACCCCATAGCTGCCCCATAGGACCCCACACCTTGGGGTGTCCCCGCACGGCGCAGTTCAAGGTCACTGTGTACCCCAGAACCACCCCATAACCACCCCATAGGACCCCATAACCACCCCATAGAACCCCATAACCACCCCATACGACCCCATAACCACCCCATAACCGCCCCATAACCGCCCCATAGGACCCCATAGAACCCCATAACCACCCCATAACCGCCCCATAACCACCCCATAGCCCCAGACCTTGGGGTGTCCCCGCACGGCGCAGTTCAAGGTCACTGTGTACCCCATAACCACCCCATAACCACCCCATAACCACCCCATAGGACCCCATAGCTGCCCCATAACCACCCCATAACCACCCCATAGGACCCCACACCTTGGGGTGTCCCCGCACAGCGCAGTTGAGGGTCACTGTGTACCCCGCCACCACGCTGCGATCCACCAATGGGGTCAGGAAGGTGGGGGCTGCGCGCAGATCGCGCTCCTTGAAGGGCACCGCTTTTAGGGTCAGACCTGGGGGGAGCAAACAACCCCATAAGTGACCCCATAACCCCATATGGGACCCATTAACCCCATAAGTGACCCCATAACCCCACACGAGACCCGTTAACCCCATAACCGACCCCAAAACCCCATAAGTGACCTCATAACCCCATAGGAGACCCCATAACCCCATAAGTGACCCCATAACCCCATTAGTGACCCCATAACCCCATAAGTGACCCCATAACCCCACACGAGACCCGTTAACCCCATAACCGACCCCAAAACCCCATAAGTGACCCCATAACCCCATAAGTGACCCCATAACCCCACACGAGACCCGTTAACCCCATAACCAACCCCAAAACCCCATAAGGGACCCCATAACACCATAAGTGACCCCATAACCCCACACGAGACCCGTTAACCCCATAACCGACCCCAAAACCCCATAAGTGACCCCATAACCCCATACGTGACCCCATAACCCCACACGAGACCCGTTAACCCCATAACCGACCCCAAAACCCCATAAGTGACCCCATAACCCCATAAGGGACCCCATAACCCCATAGGAGACCCGTTAACCCCATAACCGACCCCAAAACCCCATAAGTGACCCCATAACCCCATAAGTGACCCCATAACCCCACACGAGACCCGTTAACCCCATAACCGACCCCAAAACCCCTTAAGTGACCCCATAACCCCACAGGAGACCCGTTAACCCCATAACCGACCCCAAAACCCCATAAGGGACCCCATAACCCCACAGGAGACCCCATAACCCCATAACTGACCCCAAAACCCCATAAGTGACCTCATAACCCCATAGGAGACCCCATAACCCCATAAGTGACCCCATAACCCCACAGGAGACCCATTAACACCATAACCGACCCCATAACCCCACACGTGACCCCATAACCCCATATGAGACCTGTTAACACCATCAGGGACCCCACAACCCCATAACTGACCCCATAAACTCATACCTGACCCCATAACCCCATACCTGACCCCATATCCCCATAAGTGACCCCATAACCCCATAAGTGACCCCATAACCCCATAACCGACCCCATAACCGACCCCATAACCCCATAAGTGACCCCATAAGGACCCCACAGCCCCTCGTTGCCATGCAGGCAGTATTATGGGATGTGCCCGGCTCCTGGCTCCGCCCACAACCCCACAGACCCCACGACCCCATAACCCCATACCTGACCCCATAACCCCATATCTGACCCCATAACCCCATACCTGACCCCATAACCGACCCCATAACCCCATAAGCGACCCCATATCCCTATATCTGACCCCATAACCCCCAAGTGACCCCACGACCCCACAAGGACCCCATAGGTGATGTGTGCAGTATTATGGGATGTGCCCGGCTCCTGGCTCCGCCCACAACCTCACAGACCCCATGACCCCATTCCTCCATACCTGACCCCATAACCCCATATCTGACCCCATAAGCGACCCCATAACCCCATAGACGGACCCTCCTTGCCATGCAGGCAGTATTATGGGATGTGCCCGGCTCCTGGCTCCGCCCACAACCCCACAGACCCCATGACCCCATTCCTCCATATCTGACCCCACAACCCCATAAGCGACCCCATAAGCGACCCCACATCCCCTTGTTGCCATGCAGGCAGTATTATGGGATGTGCCCGGCTCCTGACTCCGCCCACAACCCCACAGACCCCACGACCCCATTCCTCCATATCTCACCCCATAACCCCATACCTGACCCCATAACTGACCCCACAACCCCATAACCGACCCCATAACCGACCCCACAACCCCATAAGGACCCCATAATCCCATAAGGACCCCATAGACGGACCCTCCTTGCCATGCAGGCAGTATTATGGGATGTGCCCGGCTCCTGGCTCCGCCCACAACCCCACAGACCCCACGACCCCATACCTCCATATCTGACCCCATAACCCCATATCTGACCCCATAACCCCATAAGTGACCCCATAACTCCATAAGTGACCCCATAACCCCATACGAGACCCGTTAACCCCATCAGGGACCCCAAAGCCCCATAAGTGACCCCATAACCCCATAGGAGACCCGTTAACCCCATAACCGACCCCAAAACCCCATAAGGGACCCCATAACCCCATAGGAGACCCATTAACCCCATAACCGACCCCAAAAACCCATAAGGGACCCCATAACCCCATAAGTGACCCCATAACCACATAGGAGACCCCATAACCCCATAGGAGACCCGTTAACCCCATAACCAACCCCATAACCCCATACATGACCCCAAACCCCATACCTGACCCCATAACCCCACACGTGACCCCATAACCCCATATGAGACCCGTTAACACCATCAGGGACCCCACAACCCCATAACTGACCCCATAAACTCATACCTGACCCCATAAGCCCATACCTTACCCCATATCCCCATAAATAACCCCATATCCCCATAAGTGACCCCATAACCCCATAAGTGACCCCATAACCCCATAAGGGACCCCATAACCCTATACATGACCCCAAAACCCCATACCTGACCTCATAACCCCATAACCGACCCCATAACCGACCCCATAACCCCATAAGCGACCCCATAAGTGACCCCACAGCCCCTCGTTGCCATGCAGGCAGTATTATGGGATGTGCCCGGCTCCTGGCTCCGCCCACAACCCCACAGACCCCAGCTCCCCACTCCTCCATATCTGACCCCATAACCCCATACCTGACCCCATAACCGACCCCATAACCCCATAAGCGACCCCATATCCCTATATCTGACCCCATAACCCCCAAGTGACCCCACGACCCCACAAGGATCCACTAGATGATGCGCGCAGTATTATGGGATGTGCCCGGCTCCGGACTCCGCCCACAACCCCACAGACCCCACGACCCCATTCCTCCATAGCTGACCCCATAACCCCATATCTGACCCCATAACCGACCCCACAACCCCATAACCGACCCCATAACCCCACAGATGACCCCATAAGGACCCCCTAGGTGATGTGTGCAGTATTATGGGATGTGCCCGGCTCCTGGCTCCGCCCACAACCCCACAGACCCCAGCTCCCCATTCCTCCATATCTGACCCCATAACCCCATACCTGACCCCATAACCCCATATCTGACCCCATAACCCCATACCTGACCCCATAACCCCATAAGTGACCCCATAACCCCATATCTGACCCCATAAGCGACCCCACAACCCCATAAGGACCCCACAGCCGGACCCTCGTTGCCATGCAGGCAGTATTATGGGATGTGCCCGGCTCCTGGCTCTGCCCACAACCCCATAACCCCACAACCCCATACTCCATATCTGACCCCATAACCGACCCCATAACCCCATAAGCGACCCCATAACCCCACAGATGACCCCATAAGGACCCCCTAGGTGATGTGTGCAGTATTATGGGATGTGCCCGGCTCCTGGCTCCGCCCACAACCCCACAGACCCCAGCTCCCCATTCCTCCATATCTGACCCCATAACCCCATACCTGACCCCATAAGCGACCCCATAACCCCATAACCGACCCCATAACCGACCCCATAACCCCATACCTGACCCCATAACCCCATATCTGACCCCATAACCCCGTATCTGACCCCATAACCCCATACCTGACCCCATAACCCCATATCTGACCCCATAACCCCACACCTGACCCCATAACCCCATACCTGACCCCATAACCCCATATCTGACCCCATAACCCCACACCTGACCCCATAACCCCATACCTGACCCCATAACCCCATATCTGACCCCATAACCCCATACCTGACCCCATAACCCCATATCTGACCCCATAACCCCATACCTGACCCCATAACCCCATAAGTGACCCCATAACCCCATATCTGACCCCATAAGCGACCCCACAACCCCATAAGGACCCCACAGCCGGACCCTCGTTGCCATGCAGGCAGTATTATGGGATGTGCCCGGCTCCTGGCTCTGCCCACAACCCCATAACCCCACAACCCCATACTCCATATCTGACCCCATAACCGACCCCATAACCCCATAAGCGACCCCATAACCCCACAGATGACCCCATAAGGACCCCCTAGGTGATGTGTGCAGTATTATGGGATGTGCCCGGCTCCTGGCTCCGCCCACAACCCCACAGACCCCAGCTCCCCATTCCTCCATATCTGACCCCATAACCCCATACCTGACCCCATAAGCGACCCCATAACCCCATAACCGACCCCATAACCGACCCCATAACCCCATACCTGACCCCATAACCCCATATCTGACCCCATAACCCCGTATCTGACCCCATAACCCCATACCTGACCCCATAACCCCATACCTGACCCCATAACCCCATACCTGACCCCATAAGCGACCCCACAACCCCATAAGGACCCCACAGCCGGACCCTCCTTGCCATGCAGGCAGTATTATGGGATGTGCCCGGCTCCTGGCTCCGCCCACAACCCCACAGACCCCACGACCCCATACCTCCATATCTGACCCCATAACCCCATATCTGACCCCATAACCCCATAAGTGACCCCAAAACCCCATAAGTGACCCCATAACCCCATAGGAGACCCGTTAACCCCCATAACCGACCCCAAAACCCCATAAGGGACCCCATAACCCCATAGGAGACCCATTAACCCCATAACCGACCCCAAAACCCCATAAGGGACCCCATAACCCCATAAGTGACCCCATAACCCCATAAGTGACCCCATAACCCCACATGAGACCCGTTAACCCCATAACCGACCCCATAACCCCATAAGTGACCCCATAACCCCATAGGAGCCCAAAACCCCATATGGGACCCATTAACCCCATCAGGGACCCCATAACCCCATAACCGACCCCAAAACCCCATACCTGACCCCATAACCCCATAAGTGACCCCAAAACCCCATATCTGACCCCATAACCCCATACCTGACCCCATAACCCCATAACCGACCCCATAACCCCATAAGTGTCCCCAAAACCCCATAAGTGACCCCATAACCCCATACGAGACCCGTTAACCCCATCAGGGACCCCATAACCCCAAAACTGACCCCATACCTGACCCCATAACCCCATATCCGACCCCATAAGCGACCCCATAAGGACCCCATAGACGGACCCTCCTTGCCATGCAGGCAGTATAATGGGATGTGCCCGGCTCCTGGCTCCGCCCACAACCCCACAGACCCCACGACCCCATAACCCCATACCTGACCCCATAACCGACCCCATAACCCCATAAGCGACCCCATATCCCTATATCTGACCCCATAACCCCCAAGTGACCCCACAACCCCACAAGGACCCCATAGGTGATGTGTGCAGTATTATGGGATGTGCCCGGCTCCTGGCTCCGCCCACAACCTCACAGACCCCATGACCCCATTCCTCCATACCTGACCCCATAACCCCATACCTGACCCCATAACCGACCCCATAACCCCATATCTGACCCCATAACCGACCCCATAAGGACCCCACAGCCCCTCCTTGCCATGCAGGCAGTATTATGGGATGTGCCCGGCTCCTGGCTCCGCCCCCAACCCCATAACCCCACAACCCCATACTCCATATCTGACCCCATAAGCGACCCCATAACCCCATAAGCGACCCCATAACCCCACAGATGACCCCATAAGGACCCCATAGGTGATGTGTGCAGTATTATGGGATGTGCCCGGCTCCTGGCTCCGCCCACAACCCCACAGACCCCAGCTCCCCATTCCTCCATATCTGACCCCATAACCCCATATCTGACCCCATAAGCGACCCCATAAGTGACCCCATAAGGAGCCCAGATGCGGACCCTCCTTGGCGATGCGCGCAGTATTATGGGATGTGCCCGGCTCCTGGCTCCGCCCACAACCCCACAGACCTCAGATCCCCATGGCCCCACACCTGACCCCATAACCCCATACCTGACCCCATAACCCCATATCTGACCCCATAACCCCATACCTGACCCCATAACCCCACAAGTGACCCCACAACCCCACAAGTGACCCCACATGCGGACCCTCCTTGGCGATGCGCGCAGTATTATGGGATGTGCCCGGCTCCTGGCTCCGCCCACAGACGTTCTCGCTGTACACCCGGAAGCGATACTCGTTGCCCATCACCAGGTCCGACACCACGCAGCGCGTCGGGCGGCTGTGCTCCAGCACCGTGAACCATTCCTGGGTGGGGTCACTTATAGGGTCAGTTATGGGGTCAGGGGGTCGCTTATAGGGTCACTGATGGGGTCAGTTGTGGGGTTATGGGGTCACTTGTGGGGTCACTGGGACACTGAGCAGTGAATGGGGCGGCTGTGCTCCAGCACCGTGAACCACTGCTGGGTGGGGGGCAGGGGGGCGCTTATAGGGTCAGCTATAGGGTCAGTTATGGGGTCAGTTATGGGGTCACTTATAGGGTCAGTTATGGGGTTATGGGGTCAGTTATGGGGTCAGTTATAGGGTCAGTTATGGGGTCAGTTATGGGGTCAGTTATAGGGTTATGGGGTCACTTATAGGGTCAGCTATAGGGTCAGTTATAGGGTTATGGGGTCACTTATAGGGTCAGCTATAGGGTCAGGGGGTCAGTTATGGGGTCAGGGGGTCACTGATGGGGTCACTTGTGGGGTTATGGGGTCACTTGTGGGGTCACTGGGACACTGAGCAGTGAATGGGGCGGCTGTGCTCCAGCACCGTGAACCACTGCTGGGTGGGGGGCAGGGGGGCGCTTATAGGGTCAGCTATAGGGTCAGTTATGGGGTCAGTTATGGGGTCACTTATAGGGTCAGTTATAGGGTTATGGGGTCACTGATGGGGTCACTTGTGGGGTTATGGGGTCACTTGTGGGGTCACTGGGACACTGAGCAGTGAATGGGGCGGCTGTGCTCCAGCACCGTGAACCACTGCTGGGTGGGGGGCAGGGGGTCGCTTATAGGGTCAGGGGATCACTTATAGGGTCAGCTATAGGGTCACTTATAGGGTCACTTATAGGGTCACTTATAGGGTCAGTTATAGGGTCAGTTATAGGGTCAGTTATGGGGTCAGTTATAGGGTCAGTTATGGGGTCGCTTATAGGGTCAGTTATAGGGTCAGTTATGGCGTCACTTATAGGGTCAGGGGGTCACTGATGGGGTCACTGATCAGGTTATGGGGTCACTGATGGGGTCAGGGGGTCACTTATAGGGTCAGTTATAGGGTTATGGGGTCACTTATAGGGTCAGTTATAGGGTTATGGGGTCACTTATAGGGTTATGGGGTCAGTTATAGGGTCAGTTATAGGGTCAGTTATGGGGTCACTGATGGGGTCAGTTATGGGGTCAGTTATAGGGTCAGTTATGGGGTTATGGGGTCAGTTATGGGGTCAGTTATGGGGTCAGTTATGGGGTTATAGGGTCAGTTATGGGGTCAGTTATGGGGTCAGTTATGGGGTCAGTTATGGGGTCAGTTATAGGGTTACTTATAGGGTCACTTATAGGGTCAGTTATGGGGTCAGTTATGGGGTCAGTGATAGGGTCAGTTATAGGGTCAGTTATGGGGTCAGTTATAGGGTCAGTTACAGGGTCAGTTATGGGGTCAGTTATAGGGTCAGTTATAGGGTCAGTTATGGGGTTATGGGGTCAGTTATAGGGTCAGGGGGTCACTTATAGGGTCAGTTATAGGGTCACTGATGGGGTCAGTTGTGGGGTCACTGGGACACTGAGCAGTGAATGGGGCGGCTGTGCTCCAGCACCGTGAACCACTGCTGGGAACAGTTATGGGGTCAGTTATGGGGTCAGTTATGGGGTCAGTTATAGGGTCAGTTATGGGGTCAGTTATAGGGTCAGTTATAGGGTCAGTTATAGGGTCAGTTATGGGGTCAGTTATAGGGTCAGTTATGGGGTCAGTTATAGGGTCAGTTATAGGGTCAGTTATAGGGTCAGTTATGGGGTCAGTTATAGGGTCAGTTATGGGGTCAGTTATAGGGTCAGTTATAGGGTCAGTTATGGGGTCAGTTATAGGGTCAGTTATGGGGTCAGTTATAGGGTCAGTTATAGGGTCAGTTATAGGGTCAGTTATGGGGTCAGTTATAGGGTCAGTTATGGGGTCAGTTATGGGGTTATGGGGTCAGTTATAGGGTCAGGGGGTCACTGATGGGGTCGGGGGGTCGCTGATGGGGTCAGGGGGTCACTTATAGGGTCAGTTATAGGGTTATGGGGTCACTTATAGGGTCAGGGGGTCACTTATAGGGTCACTTATAGGGTCACTTATAGGGTCAGGGGGTCACTGATGGGGTCACTTGTGGGGTTATGGGGTCACTTGTGGGGTCACTGGGACACTGAGCAGTGAATGGGGCGGCTGTGCTCCAGCACCGTGAACCACTGCTGGGAACAGTTATGGGGTCGCTTATAGGGTCAGCTATAGGGTTATGGGGTCAGTTATGGGGTTATGGGGTCAGTTATAGGGTTATGGGGTCACTTATAGGGTCAGGGGGTCAGTGATGGGGTCAGGGGGTCACTTATAGGGTCAGTTATGGGGTCAGTTATGGGGTCAGTTATAGGGTCAGTTATGGGGTCACTGATCAGGTTATGGGGTCACTTGTGGGGTTATGGGGTCACTTGTGGGGTTATGGGGTCACTTGTGGGGTCACTCAGACACTGAGCAGTGAATGGGGCGGCTGTGCTCCAGCACCGTGAACCACTGCTGGGAACAGTTATGGGGTCGCTTATAGGGTCAGCTATAGGGTTATGGGGTCAGTTATGGGGTTATGGGGTCAGTTATAGGGTTATGGGGTCACTTATAGGGTCAGGGGGTCAGTGATGGGGTCAGGGGGTCACTTATAGGGTCAGTTATGGGGTCAGTTATGGGGTCAGTTATAGGGTCAGTTATGGGGTCACTGATCAGGTTATGGGGTCACTTGTGGGGTTATGGGGTCACTTGTGGGGTTATGGGGTCACTTGTGGGGTCACTCAGACACTGAGCAGTGAATGGGGCGGCTGTGCTCCAGCACCGTGAACCACTCCTGGGTGGGGGCAGTTATGGGGTCAGTTATGGGGTCAGCTATAGGGTTATGGGGTCAGTTATGGGGTCAGTTATGGGGTTATGGGGTCAGTTATAGGGTTATGGGGTCAGTTATGGGGTCAGTTATGGGGTCAGCTATAGGGTCACTTACAGGGTCAGGGGGTCACTTATAGGGTCAGGGGGTCACTGATGGGGTCACTGATCAGGTTATGGGGTCACTGATGGGGTCAGAGGGTCACTTATAGGGTCAGTTATAGGGTCAGTCATGGGGTCAGGGGGTCATTGATGGGGTCAGGGGGTCAGTTATAGGATCAGGGGGTCACTTATAGGGTCAGGGGGTCACTGATGGGGTCAGGGGGTCAGTTATAGGGTCAGTTATAGGGTCAGTTATAGGGTTATGGGGTCACTTATAGGGTCAGGGGGTCACTGATGGGGTCAGGGGGTCACTTATAGGGTCAGGGGGTCACTTATGGGGTCAGGGGGTCACTGATGGGGTCAGGGGGTCACTTATAGGGTTACTTATAGGGTCAGTTATAGGGTCACTTATAGGGTCACTTATGGGGTCAGGGGGTCAGTTATGGGGTCAGGGGGTCACTGATGGGGTCAGGGGGTCACCAATGGGGTCACTTGTGGGGTCACTGGGACACTGAGCAGTGAATGGGGCGGCTGTGCTCCAGCACCGTGAACCACTGCTGGGTAGGGTCAGTTATAGGGTCAGTTATAGGGTCAGTTATGGGGTCAGTTATGGGGTCAGTTATGGGGTCAGTTATGGGGTCAGTTATAGGGTCAGTTATGGGGTCAGTTATGGGGTCAGTTATAGGGTCAGTTATGGGGTCAGTTATGGGGTCAGTTATGGGGTCAGTTATAGGGTCAGTTATGGGGTCAGTTATGGGGTCAGTTATGGGGTCAGTTATAGGGTCAGTTATGGGGTCAGTTATAGGGTCAGTTATAGGGTCAGTTATGGGGTCAGTTATGGGGTCAGTTATGGGGTCACTTATAGGGTCAGTTATGGGGTCGCTTATAGGGTCAGTTATAGGGTCAGGGGGTCACTGATGGGGTCAGGGGGTCACTTATAGGGTCACTTATAGGGTCACTTATAGGGTCAGTTATAGGGTCAGTTATGGGGTCAGGGGGTCACTTGTGGGGTCACTTGTGGGGTCACTCAGACACTGAGCAGTGAATGGGGCGGCTGTGCTCCAGCACCGTGAACCACTCCTGGGTGGGGGGCAGGGGGTCACTTATGGGGTCAGCTATAGGGTCAGTTATAGGGTTATGGGGTCACTTATAGGGTCAGGGGGTCACTTATAGGGTCACTTATAGGGTCACTTATAGGGTCACTTATAGGGTTATGGGGTCACTTATAGGGTCAGGGGGTCACTTATAGGGTCAGTTATAGGGTCACTGATGGGGTCACTTGTGGGGTCACTGGGACACTGAGCAGTGAATGGGGCGGCTGTGCTCCAGCACCGTGAACCACTCCTGGGTGGGGTCAGTTATGGGGTCAGTTATGGGGTCAGGGCGTCAGTTATAGGATCAGGGGGTCAGTTATGGGGTCAGTTA
The DNA here is from genome assembly GCF_023343835.1 of Lagopus muta. NCBI lineage: Eukaryota > Metazoa > Chordata > Aves > Galliformes > Phasianidae > Lagopus > Lagopus muta. Next base: position 39,211 of record NW_026040195.1, read on the forward strand.
TAGGGTCACTTGTGGGGTTATGGGGTCACTTGTGGGGTCACTGGGACACTAAGCAGTGAATGGGGCGGCTGTGCTCCAGCACCGTGAACCACTGCTGGGAACAGTTATGGGGTCGCTTATAGGGTCAGTTATAGGGTCAGTTATAGGGTCAGCTATGGGGTTATGGGGTCACTTATAGGGTCAGGGGGTCACTTATAGGGTCAGGGGGTCACTGATGGGGTCAGGGGGTCACTTATAGGGTCACTTATAGGGTCAGTTATAGGGTTATGGGGTCACTTATAGGGTCTGGGGGTCACTTATAGGGTTATGGGGTCAGTTATAGGGTCAGGGGGTCACTTATAGGGTCACTTATAGGGTCAGTTATAGGGTTATGGGGTCAGTTATAGGGTCTGGGGGTCACTTATAGGGTTATGGGGTCAGTTATAGGGTCAGGGGGGTCACTTATAGGGTCACTTATAGGGTCAGTTATAGGGTCAGTTATAGGGTTATGGGGTCAGTTATAGGGTCAGGGGGTCACTTATAGGGTCAGGGGGTCATTGTTGGTGTCACTTGTGGGGTTATGGGGTCACTTGTGGGGTTATGGGGTCACTTGTGGGGTCACTTGTGGGGTCACTTGTGGGGTCACTTGTGGGGTCACTCAGACACTGAGCAGTGAATGGGGCGGCTGTGCTCCAGCACCGTGAACCACTCCTGGGTAGGGTCAGTTATGGGGTCAGTTATAGGGTCAGTTATAGGGTCAGTTATGGGGTCAGTTATAGGGTCAGTTATGGGGTCAGTTATGGGGTCAGTTATAGGGTCAGTTATGGGGTCAGTTATGGGGTCAGTTATGGGGTCAGTTATAGGGTCAGTTATGGGGTCACTGATCAGGTTATGGGGTCACTTGTGGGGTTATGGGGTCACTTGTGGGGTTATGGGGTCACTTGTGGGGTCACTCAGACACTGAGCAGTGAATGGGGCGGCTGTGCTCCAGCACCGTGAACCACTCCTGGGTGGGGGCAGTTATGGGGTCAGTTATGGGGTCAGCTATAGGGTTATGGGGTCAGTTATGGGGTCAGTTATGGGGTTATGGGGTCAGTTATAGGGTTATGGGGTCAGTTATGGGGTCAGTTATGGGGTCAGCTATAGGGTCACTTACAGGGTCAGGGGGTCACTTATAGGGTCAGGGGGTCACTGATGGGGTCACTGATCAGGTTATGGGGTCACTGATGGGGTCAGAGGGTCACTTATAGGGTCAGTTATAGGGTCAGTCATGGGGTCAGGGGGTCATTGATGGGGTCAGGGGGTCAGTTATAGGATCAGGGGGTCACTTATAGGGTCAGGGGGTCACTGATGGGGTCAGGGGGTCAGTTATAGGGTCAGTTATAGGGTCAGTTATAGGGTTATGGGGTCACTTATAGGGTCAGGGGGTCACTGATGGGGTCAGGGGGTCACTTATAGGGTCAGGGGGTCACTTATGGGGTCAGGGGGTCACTGATGGGGTCAGGGGGTCACTTATAGGGTTACTTATAGGGTCAGTTATAGGGTCACTTATAGGGTCACTTATGGGGTCAGGGGGTCAGTTATGGGGTCAGGGGGTCACTGATGGGGTCAGGGGGTCACCAATGGGGTCACTTGTGGGGTCACTGGGACACTGAGCAGTGAATGGGGCGGCTGTGCTCCAGCACCGTGAACCACTGCTGGGTAGGGTCAGTTATAGGGTCAGTTATAGGGTCAGTTATGGGGTCAGTTATGGGGTCAGTTATGGGGTCAGTTATGGGGTCAGTTATAGGGTCAGTTATGGGGTCAGTTATGGGGTCAGTTATAGGGTCAGTTATGGGGTCAGTTATGGGGTCAGTTATGGGGTCAGTTATAGGGTCAGTTATGGGGTCAGTTATGGGGTCAGTTATGGGGTCAGTTATAGGGTCAGTTATGGGGTCAGTTATAGGGTCAGTTATAGGGTCAGTTATGGGGTCAGTTATGGGGTCAGTTATGGGGTCACTTATAGGGTCAGTTATGGGGTCGCTTATAGGGTCAGTTATGGGGTCGCTTATAGGGTCAGTTATAGGGTCAGGGGGTCACTGATGGGGTCAGGGGGTCACTTATAGGGTCACTTATAGGGTCACTTATAGGGTCAGTTATAGGGTCAGTTATGGGGTCAGGGGGTCACTTGTGGGGTCACTTGTGGGGTCACTCAGACACTGAGCAGTGAATGGGGCGGCTGTGCTCCAGCACCGTGAACCACTCCTGGGTGGGGGGCAGGGGGTCACTTATGGGGTCAGCTATAGGGTCAGTTATAGGGTTATGGGGTCACTTATAGGGTCAGGGGGTCACTTATAGGGTCACTTATAGGGTCACTTATAGGGTCACTTATAGGGTTATGGGGTCACTTATAGGGTCAGGGGGTCACTTATAGGGTCAGTTATAGGGTCACTGATGGGGTCACTTGTGGGGTCACTGGGACACTGAGCAGTGAATGGGGCGGCTGTGCTCCAGCACCGTGAACCACTCCTGGGTGGGGTCAGTTATGGGGTCAGTTATGGGGTCAGGGCGTCAGTTATAGGATCAGGGGGTCAGTTATGGGGTCAGTTATAGGGTCACTTGTGGGGTTATGGGGTCACTTGTGGGGTCACTGGGACACTAAGCAGTGAATGGGGCGGCTGTGCTCCAGCACCGTGAACCACTGCTGGGAACAGTTATGGGGTCGCTTATAGGGTCAGTTATAGGGTCAGTTATAGGGTCAGCTATGGGGTTATGGGGTCACTTATAGGGTCAGGGGGTCACTGATGGGGTCAGGGGGTCACTTATAGGGTCACTTATAGGGTCAGTTATAGGGTTATGGGGTCACTTATAGGGTCTGGGGGTCACTTATAGGGTTATGGGGTCAGTTATAGGGTCAGGGGGTCACTTATAGGGTCACTTATAGGGTCAGTTATAGGGTTATGGGGTCAGTTATAGGGTCTGGGGGTCACTTATAGGGTTATGGGGTCAGTTATAGGGTCAGGGGGTCACTTATAGGGTCACTTATAGGGTCAGTTATAGGGTCAGTTATAGGGTTATGGGGTCAGTTATAGGGTCAGGGGGTCACTTATAGGGTCAGGGGGTCATTGTTGGTGTCACTTGTGGGGTTATGGGGTCACTTGTGGGGTTATGGGGTCACTTGTGGGGTCACTTGTGGGGTCACTTGTGGGGTCACTTGTGGGGTCACTCAGACACTGAGCAGTGAATGGGGCGGCTGTGCTCCAGCACCGTGAACCACTCCTGGGTAGGGTCAGTTATGGGGTCAGTTATGGGGTCAGTTATGGGGTTATGGGGTCAGTTATGGGGTTATAGGGTCAGTTATAGGGTCAGTTATAGGGTCAGTTATAGGGTCAGTTATGGGGTCAGTTATAGGGTTATGGGGTCAGTTATGGGGTCAGTTATGGGGTCAGTTATAGGGTTATGGGGTCAGTTATAGGGTCAGGGGATCAGTTATAGGGTCAGGGGGTCACTTATAGGGTCACTTATAGGGTCAGTTATAGGGTCAGGGGGTCACTTATAGGGTCACTGATGGGGTCACTGATCAGGTTATGGGGTCACTGATGGGGTCAGGGGGTCACTTATAGGGTCAGTTATAGGGTTATGGGGTCACTTATAGGGTCAGGGCGTCAGTTATAGGGTCAGGGGGTCACCGATGGGGTCAGGGGGTCACTTATAGGGTCAGTTATAGGGTCAGGGGGTCACTTATAGGGTCAGGGGGTCACTGATGGGGTCAGGAGGTCACTTATAGGGTCAGTTATAGGGTCAGTTATGGGGTCAGTTATAGGGTTATGGGGTCACTTATAGGGTCAGGGGGTCACTGATGGGGTCACTTGTGGGGTTATGGGGCAGGATCTATGGGGCAGGATCTATGGGGCAGCTCTATGGGGCAGCTCTATGGGGCAGGATCTATGGGGCAGGATCTATGGGGCAGGATGGATCTGTGGGGCAGGTCTATGGGGCAGGGCAAATCTGTGGGGCAGGATGGATCTATGGGGCAGGATCTATGGGGCAGGACAGATCTATGGGGCAGCTCTATGGGGCAGGATCTATGGGGCAGACCATGGTCCTGGTGTCGGCCTTCTGCACGGTGTAGCCGCTGATCTCGGCGTTGCCGTCGTCCTTGGGCGGCTCCCACTGCAGCTGCGCGTTGCTGCCCCACACCTCCGCCACCGCCACCGCGCGAGGGGCGCCAGGCCGCTCTGCCCCACAGAGACACGGCGTCACCGGGACCCATAGGGACCCATAGGGACCCATAGAGACCCATAGGGACCCATAGGGACCCATAGAGACCCATAGGGCCCCATAGAGACCCATAGGGACCCATAGGGACCCACAGGGACACCCAGGGACCCATACAGACCCACAGGGACCCATAGGGACCCATAGGGACCCATAGAGACCCATAGGGACCCACAGGGACCCACGGGGACCCATAGAGACCCATAGGGACCCATAGAGACCCATAGGGACCCATAGGGACCCATAGGGACCCATAGAGACCCATAGAGACCCATAGGGACCCATAGAGACCCATAGGGACCCATAGGGATCCATAGGGACCCATAGGGACCCATAGAGACCCATAGGGACCCATAGGGACCCACAGGGATCCACAGGGACCCATAGGGACCCATAGAGACCCATAGAGACCCATAGGGACCCATAGGGACCCATAGAGACCCATAGAGACCCATAGGGACCCATAGAGACCCATAGGGACCCATAGGGATCCATAGGGACCCATAGGGACCCATAGAGACCCATAGGGACCCATAGGGACCCACAGGGATCCACAGGGACCCATAGGGACCCATAGAGACCCATAGAGACCCATAGGGACCCATAGGGACCCACAGAGACCCATAGAGACCCATAGGGACCCATAGAGACCCATAGGGACCCATAGAGACCCATAGGGACCCATAGGGACCCACAGGGATCCACAGGGACCCATAGGGACCCATAGAGACCCATAGAGACCCATAGGGACCCATAGGGACCCATAGAGACCCATAGAGACCCATAGGGACCCATAGAGACCCATAGGGACCCATAGAGACCCATAGGGACCCATAGGGACCCATAGAGACCCATAGGGACCCATAGGGACCCATAGGGACCCATAGGGACCCACAGGGACCCATAGAGACCCATAGAGACCCATAGGGACCCATAGGGACCCATAGAGACCCATAGAGACCCATAGGGACCCATAGGGACCCATAGAGACCCACAGGGACCCATAGGGACCCATAGAGACCCATAGGGACCCATAGAGACCCATAGAGACCCATAGGGACCCATAGGGACCCATAGAGACCCACAGGGACCCATAGGGACCCATAGGGACCCACAGGGACCCATAGGGACCCATAGAGACCCATAGGGACCCATAGGGACCCATAGAGACCCATAGAGACCCATAGAGACCCATAGGGACCCATAGGGACCCATAGAGACCCATAGGGACCCATAGGGACCCATAGGGACCCATAGGGACCCATAGGGACCCACAGGGACCCATAGAGACCCATAGAGACCCATAGGGATCCATAGGGACCCATAGGGACCCATAGAGACCCATAGAGACCCATAGGGACCCATAGAGACCCATAGAGACCCATAGGGACCCATAGGGACCCATAGAGACCCATAGGGACCCATAGGGACCCACAGGGACCCATAGAGACCCATAGAGACCCATAGAGACCCATAGGGACCCATAGGGACCCATAGAGACCCATAGGGACCCATAGGGACCCATAGGGACCCACAGGGACCCATAGAGACCCATAGAGACCCATAGGGACCCATAGAGACCCATAGAGACCCATAGGGACCCATAGAGACCCATAGGGACCCATAGGGACCCATAGGGACCCACAGGGACCCATAGGGACCCATAGGGACCCACAGGGACCCATAGGGACCCATAGAGACCCATAGAGACCCATAGGGACCCATAGGGACCCATAGAGACCCATAGAGACCCATAGGGACCCATAGGGACCCATAGAGACCCACAGGGACCCATAGGGACCCATAGGGACCCACAGGGACCCACAGAGACCCATAGGGATCCATAGAGACCCATAGAGACCCATAGGGACCCATAGAGACACATAGGGATCCATAGGGACCCACAGGGACCCATAAGGACCCATAGAGACCCATGGAGACCCACAGAGACCCACAGGGACACACAGGGACCCATAGGGACCCATAGAGACCCATAGGGATCCATAGGGACCCATAGAGACCCATAGGGATCCATAGGGACCCATAGAGACCCATAGGGATCCATAGAGACCCATAGGGACCCACAGGGACCCACAGGGACAGATGGAGACCCATACAGACCCATAGGGACCCACAAAAACCCCATAGAGACCCATAGGGACCCATGGAGACCCACAGGGACCCATAGAGACCCACAGGGACCCACAGGGACCCATAGGGACCCACAGGGACCCATTGAGACCCACAGAAACCCCATAGAGACCCATAGGGACCCACAGGGACCCACAGGGACAGATGGAGACCCATACAGACCCATAGAGACCCACAGAAACCCCATAGAGACCCGTAGGGACCCATGGAGACCCACAGGGACCCATAGGGACCCATTGAGACCCCATACAGACCCACAGGGACCCATAGGAACCAATAGGGACCCACAGAAACCCCATACAGACCCATAGGGACCCATAGAGACCCCAAAGACCCCACAGAGACCCCACAGAGACCCCATAGGACCCCAGAGACCCCATAGAAACCCCAGAGGACCCCAGATACCCCATAGAGACCCCAAAGGACCCCAGAGACCCCATAGAAACCCCAAAGACCCCACGGACCCCAAAGGACCCCAAAGACTACACAGAGACCCCATAGGACCCCATTGAAACCCCAAAGGACCCCAAAGACCCCATAGAAACCCCAAAGGACCCCATAGAAACCCCAAAGGACCCCAGAGACCCCATAGACCCCATAGAAACCCCAAAGACCCCATAGAAACCCCATAGAAACCCCATAGAAACCCCAAAGACCCCATAGACCCCATAGAAACCCCAAAGACCCCAGAGAAACCCCATAGAAACCCCATAGAAACCCCATAGAAACCCCAAAGACCCCAGAGACCCCATAGAAACCCCATAGAAACCCCAAAGGACCCCATAGAAACCCCATAGAATCCCCAAAGACCCCATAGAAACCCCAAAGACCCCATAGAAACCCCATAGAAACCCCAAAGGACCCCAGAGACCCCATAGAAACTCCATAGGACCCCATAGAAACCCCAAAGGACCCCAAAGACCCCATAGAAACCCCATAGAAACCCCAAAGGACCCCAGAGACCCCAGAGACCCCATAGAAACCCCAAAGACCCCATAGAAACCCCATAGAAACCCCAAAGGACCCCATAGACCCCATAGACCCCATAGAAACCCCAAAGACCCCAGAGACCCCATAGAAACCCCAAAGGACCCCATAGAAACCCCATAGAAACCCCATAGAAACCCCAAAGACCCCAGAGACCCCATAGAAACCCCATAGAAACCCCAAAGGACCCCATAGAAACCCCAAAGGACCCCATAGACCCCATAGAAACCCCAAAGGACCCCAGAGACCCCATAGAAACCCCATAGAAACCCCAAAGGACCCCATAGAAACCTCAAAGGACCCCAGAGACCCCATAGAAACCCCAAAGGACCCCATAGAAACCCCAAAGACCCCCCGGCCCCCCCAGGGCGCCGCCGGTCCTCCCAGGCCGTACCTACGACCCTGAGCCGCACGATGGCGCTGTCCTCCATGTTCTCTATGCGCACGCGCATCTCGTAGTCGCCGGACAGCTCCCGCGTGGCGGAGCGGATGAAGAACACCGAGTCCACGTCCGACGTGCGGGTCTGCACTTCCGCCGGAAGTGGGGAACCGCCGCGGCTCCAGGTCACTTGAGGACGGGGCTTCCCCTGGTTGGGGGGATGGGGGGCGTTATGGGGTCGTGTGGGGTCAGTTGGGGTCAGATGGGGTCAGATGGAGTCATATGGGGTCAGACGGGGTCAGATGGGGTCAGATGGGGTCGTGTGGGGTCAGACGGGGTCAGATGGGGTCATATGGGGTCAGACGGGGTCAGACGGGGTCAGATGGGGTCAGTTGGGGTCAGATGGGGTCAGACGGGGTCAGACGGGGTCAGATGGGGTCAGACGGGGTCAGATGGGGTCATATGGGGTCAGATGGGGTCATATGGGGTCTGATGGGGTCATATGGGGTCAGATGGGGTCAGATGGGGTCAGACAGGGTCAGTTGGGGTCATATGGGGTCAGATGGGGTCATATGGGGTTGTATGGGGTCAGATGGGGTCAGTTGGGGTCAGATGGGGTCAGATGGGGTCAGACAGGGTCAGTTGGGGTCATATGGGGTCAGTTGGGGTCAGACGGGGTCAGATGGGGTCAGTTGGGGTCATATGGGGTCAGATGGGGTCAGATGGGGTCAGACGGGGTCAGTTGGGGTCATATGGGGTCAGTTGGGGTCAGATGGGGTCAGTTGGGGTCATATGGGGTCAGATGGGGTCAGATGGGGTCAGATGGGGTCAGACGGGGTCATATGGGGTCAGATGGGGTCAGACGGGGTCAGACGGGGTCATATGGGGTCATATGGGGTCAGACGGGGTCAGACGGGGTCAGATGGGGTCAGTTGGGGTCATATAGGATCATATAGGATCATATGGGGTCAGATGGGGTCAGACGGGGTCATATAGGATCATATGGGGTCAGACGGGGTCAGACGGGGTCAGACGGGGTCAGACGGGGTCAGATGGGGTCATATGGGGTCAGACGGGGTCAGATGGGGTCAGTTGGGGTCAGATGGGGTCAGATGGGGTCAGATGGGGTCAGGGCGGATCTATGGGATGGATCTATGGGGCAGATCTATGGGGCAGGGTGGATCTATGGGGCAAATATATGGGGTGGATCTATGGGGTGGATCTATGGGGCAGATCTATGGGGCAGGGCAGATCTATGGGGTGGATCTATGGGGCAGATCTATGGGGCAGGGCAGATCTATGGGGCGGATCTATGGGGCAGATCTATGGGGCAGATCTATGGGGCAGGGCAGATCTATGGGGCGGATCTATGGGGCGGATCTATGGGGCAGATCTATGGGGCAGATCTATGGGGCAGGGCAGATCTATGGGGCGGATCTATGGGGCAGGGCAGATCTATGGAGTGGATCTATGGGGCAGGATGGATCTATGGGGCAGGATGGATCTATGGGGCAGATCTATGGGGCAGGGCGGATCTATGGGGCAGATCTGTGGGGTGGATCTATGGGGCAGATGTATGGGGCAGGGTGGATCTATGGGGCAGATCTATGGGGCAGAGTGAATCTATGGGGTGGATCTATGGGGCAGATGTATGGGGCAGGGTGGATCTATGGGGTGGATGTATGGGGCAGGGTGGATCTATGGGGCAGATCTATGGGGCAGGGTGGATCTATGGGACAGATCTATGGGGCAGGGAGGATCTATGGGGCAGATGTATGGGGCAGGGTGGATCTATGGGGTGGATCTATGGGGCAGACTGGATCTATGGGGCAGATCTATGGGGCAGGGTGGATCTATGGGACAGATCTATGGGGCAGGGTGGATCTATGGGGCGGATCTATGGGGCAGATCTATGGGGCAGATCTATGGGGCAGGGTGGATCTATGGGGCGGATCTATGGGGCAGGGTGGATCTACAGGGCAGATCTATGGGGCAGGGTGGATCTATGGGGCAGATCTATGGGGCCGATCTATGGGGCAGGGCAGATCTATGGGGCAGGGCAGATGTATGGGGCAGGGCAGATCTATGGGGCAGGGCGGATCTATGGGGCGGATCTATGGGGCAGATCTATGGGGCAGGGCAGATCTATGGGGCAGGGCAGATCTATGGGGCAGATCTATGGGGCAGGGCAGATCTATGGGGCGGATCTATGGCGCAGATCTATGGGGCAGATCTATGGGGCAGGGCGGATCTATGGGGCAGATCTATGGGGCAGGGTGGATCTATGGGGCGGATCTATGGGGCGGATCTATGGGGCAGATCTATGGGGCAGGGCAGATCTATGGGGCAGATCTATGGGGCAGGGCAGATCTATGGGGCGGATCTATGGGGCAGATCTATGGGGCAGATCTATGGGGCAGGGCGGATCTATGGGGCGGATCTATGGGGCAGATCTATGGGGCAGGGCAGATCTATGGGGTGGATCTATGGGGCAGATCTATGGGGCGGATCTATGGGGCAGGGCAGATCTATGGGGCGGATCTATGGGGCAGATCTATGGGGCAGATCTATGGGGCAGGGAGGATCTATGGGGTGGATCTATGGGGCAGGGCAGATCTATGGGGTGGATCTATGGGGCGGATCTATGGGGCAGATCTATGGGGCAGATCTATGGGGCAGGGCAGATCTATGGGGCAGGGTGGATCTATGGGGCGGATCTATGGGGCAGATCTATGGGGTAGGGCAGATCTATGGGGCGGATCTATGGGGTGGATCTATGGGGCAGCATCAGGCCGTACCTGGAAGGGGATGACGAGGTTGACCTGCTCCCCCACGCGCCTCATGTAGGTCTGGCGCAGGTGCCGAGGCAGCCGGATCTTGGGGCGCTCTGAGCAAACAGACCCACAAGTGCCCCACAAGTGCCCCATAAGTGCCCCATAAGTGCCCCATCGAGACCCATTGAGACCCATAAGTGCCCCATAAGTGCCCCACAAGTGCCCCATAAGTGCCCCATAAGTGCCCCATCGAGACCCATTGAGACCCATAAGTGCCCCATAAGTGCCCCATAAGTGCCCCATAAGTGCCCCATAAGTGCCCATTGACCCATTGAGACCCATAAGTGCCCCATAAGTGCCCCATCGAGACCCACAAGTGCCCCATAAGTGCCCATAGACCCATAGAGACCCATAAGTGCCCCATAAGTGCCCATAGAGACCCACAAGTGCCCCATAAGTGCCCATAGAGACCCATAAGTGCCTCATAAGTGCCCCATTAGTGCCCCATAAGTGCCCATAGACCCATAGAAACCCACAAGTGCCCCACAAGTGCCCCATAAGTGCCCCATAAGTGCCCCATAGAGACACATTGAGACCCACAAGTGCCCCATAAGTGCCCCATCGAGACCCACAAGTGCCCCATAAGTGCCCCACAGACCCATAAGTGCCCCATAGCGCCCCATAGCGTACTCACGATCTCTCGGATGGTGACAGGCTGCGCCATAGCGACCCATAACCGCCCCATAGCGCCCCATAACCACCCCATAGCAACCCATAGCGCCCCATAGCGCCCCATAACCACCCCATAGTGCCCCACAACCGCCCCATACTGACCCATAACCACCCCATAGCGCCCCATAACCACCCCATACTGACCCATAACCACCCCATACTGACCCATAACCATCCCATACTGTCCCATAACCACCCCATAGTGACCCATAACCGCCCCATAGCGACCCATAACCGCCCCATAGCGACCCATAACCGCCCCATAGTGACCCATAACCACCCCATAGCGCCCCATAGCACCCCATAGCGTACCCACGATCTCTCGGATGGTGGCAGGCTGCCCCATACTGACCCATAACCACCCCATAGCGACCCATAACCGCCCCATAGCGCCCCATAACCGCCCCATAGTGACCCATAACCACCCCATAGTGACCCATAACCGCCCCATAGTGACCCATAACCACCCCATACTGACCCATAACCGCCCCATAGCGCCCCATAACCACCCCATACTGACCCATAACCACCCCATACTGACCCATAACCACCCCATAACCACCCCCTAACCGCCCCATAGCGCCCCATAGCGTACCCACGATCTCTCGGATGGTGACAGGCTGCCCCATGGTGGCCGGGGGGCTTTTGCCCGCCATGTTGACGCTGATGACCCGGAAGAGCAGCCGCTCCCCCGTGGGGAGGCCCCGCACCGTCAGCCCACAGCGCTCCACCAGCTCTGTGTTGGCTGCCACCCATTCGTCCGCTGGTTGGGGGTCAAAGGTCAAAGGTCAGGGGGCAGGGGATGGGGAGGGGGGAAGGGGATGGAGCGGGGTTAGGGGTCAGGGGTCAGCGTTAGGGGAGGGGGTCAGGGGTCAGGGTTAGGGGTCAGGGTTAGGGGAGGGGGGCAGGGTATGGGGCAGGGTTAGGGGTCAGGGGTCAAGGTTAGGGTTAGGGAGTGTGGGGCAGGGTTAGGGGTCAGGGGTCAGCATTAGGGGTCAGGGTTAGGGGAGGGGGGCAGGGTATGGGGCAGGGTTAGGGGTCAGGGGTCAAGGTTAGGGTCAGGGGCTGTGGGGCAGGGTTAGGGGTCAGGGGTCAAGGTTAGGGGTCAGGGTTAGGGGAGGGGGGCAGGGTATGGGGCAGGGTTAGGGGTCAGGGGTCAAGGTTAGGGTCAGGGGCTGTGGGGCAGGGTTAGGGGTCAGGGGTCAGGGTTAGGGTCAGGGGTCAGCGTTAGCGGAGGGGGTCAGGGGTCAGGGTTAGGGGAGGGAGTCCAGGTTAGGGGTCAGGGTCAAGGTTAGGGTTAGGGACTGTGGGGCAGGGTTAGGGGTCAGGGGGTCAGGGGTCAGGGTTAGGGGAGGGGGTCAGGGGTCAGGGTTAGGGGTCAGGGTTAGGGGAGGGGGGCAGGGTATGGGGCAGGGTTAGGGGTCAGGGGTCAAGTTAGGGTCAGGGGCTGTGGGGCAGGGTTAGGGGTCAGGGGTCAAGGTTAGGGTTAGGGAGTGTGGGGCAGGGTTAGGGGTCAGGGGTCAAGGTTAGGGTCAGGGGCTGTGGGGCAGGGTTAGGGGTCAGGGGTCAGCGTTAGGGGAGGGGGTCAGGGGTCAGGGTTAGGGGTCAGGGTTAGGGGAGGGGGGCAGGGTATGGGGCAGGGTTAGGGGTCAGGGGTCAAGGTTAGGGTTAGGGGCTGTGGAGCAGGGTTAGGAGTTGGGGGTCAGGGTTAGGGGTCAGGGGTCAGGGTTAGGGGTCAGGGGTCAGCGTTAGGGGTCAGGGGTCAGCGTTAGGGGAGGGGGTCAGGGGTCAGGGTTAGGGGACGGGGGCAGGGTATGGGGCAGGGTTAGGGGTCAGGGGTCAAGGCTAGGGTTAGGGGCTATGGGGCAAGGTTAGGGGTCAGGGGTCAGGGTTAGGGGAGGGGGGGCAGGGTATGGGGCAGGGTTAGGGGTCAGGGGTCAAGTTAGGGTCAGGGGCTGTGGGGCAGGGTTAGGGGTCAGGGGTCAAGGTTAGGGTCAGGGGCTGTGGGGCAGGGTTAGGGGTCAGGGGTCAAGGTTAGGGGAGGGGGGCAGGGTATGGGGCAGGGTTAGAGGTCAGAGGGCAGGGTTAGGGGAGGGGGTCAGGGTATGGGGCGGGGTTAGGGGTCAGGGGTCAAGGTTAGGGTTAGGGGCTGTGGGGCAGGGTTAGGGGTCAGGTGTCAGGGTTAGGGTCAGGGGTCTGGGTTAGGGGTCAGGGGTCAGGGTTAGGGTCAGGGGTCTGGGTTAGGGGTCAGGGGTCAGGGTTAGGGGTCAGGGTTAGGGGAGGGGGCAGGGTATGGGGCGGGGTTAGGGGTCAGGGGTCAAGGTTAGGGTTAGGGGCTGTGGGGCAGGGTTGGGGGTCAGGGTTAGGGGAGGGGGTCTGGGTTAGGTGTCAGCGTTAGGGGTCAGGGTTAGGGAGGGGGGCAAGGTTAGGGCTCAGGGGTCAGGGTTAGGGGTCAAGGGTAAGGGTTAGGGGTCAGGGGGTGAGGGGTCAGGGTTAGGGGACGGGGTCAGGGTTAGGGTCAGGGGTTCGGGTTAGGGGTCAGGGGTCAGCGTTAAGGGTCAGGATTAGGGGAGGGGGGCAGGGTATGGGGCGGGGTTAGGGGTCAGGGGTCAAGGTTAGGGTTAGGAGCTGTGGGGCGGGGTTAGGGGTCAGGGGTCAGGGTTAGAGTTAGGGGCTGTGGGGCAGGGTTAGGGGACGGGGTCAGGGTTAGGGTTAGGGGTCAGTGTTAGGGGTCAGGGGTCAGCATTAGGGGAGGGGGTCAGGGGTCCGGGTTAGGGGAGGGGGGCAGGGGATGGGGCGGGATTAGGGGTCAGGGGTCAAGGTTAGGGTTAGGGGCTGTGGGGCAGGGTTAGGGGTCAGGGGTCAGGGTTAGGGGTCAGGGGTTAGCGTTAGGGGAGGGGGTCAGGGGTCAGGGTTAGGGGTCAGGGTTAGGGGAGGGGGGCAGGGTATGGGGCAGGGTTAGGGGTCAGGGGTCAAGGTTAGGGTTAGGGAGTGTGGGGCAGGGTTAGGGGTCAGGGGTCAAGGTTAGGGTTAGGGACTGTGGGGCAGGGTTAGGGGTCAGGGGTCAGGGTTAGGGTCAGGGGTCTGGGATAGGGGTCAGGGGTCAGCATTAGGGGTCAGGGTTAGGGGAGGGGGGGCAGGGTATGGGGCGGGGTTAGGGGTCAGGGATCAAGGTTAGGGTTAGGGGCTGTGGGGCAGGGTTAGGGGTCAGGGGTCAAGTTAGGGTCAGGGGCTGTGGGGCAGGGTTAGGGGTCAGGGGTCAGCGTTAGGGGAGGGGGTCAGGGGTCAGGGTTAGGGGTCAGGGGGTCAGGGTTACGGTCAGGGGTCTGGGATAGGGGTTAGGGGTCAGCGTTAGGGGTCAGGGTTAGGGGAGGGGGCAGGGTATGGGGCAGGGTTAGGGGTCAGGGGTCAAGGTTAGGGTTAGGGGCTGTGGGGCAGGGTTAGGGGTCAGGGGTCAGCGTTAGGGGACAGGGGTCAGCATTAGCAGAGGGGGTCAGGGGTCAGGGTTAGGGGTCAGGGGTCAGCGTTAGGGGTCAGGGTTAGGGGAGGGGTCAGGGTATGGGGCAGGGTTAGGGGTCAGGGGTCAAGGTTAGGGTTAGGGGCTGTGGGGCAGGGTTAGGGGTCAGGGGTCAGGGTTACGGTCAGGGGTCTGGGTTAGGGGTCAGGGGTCAGGGTTAGGGTCAGGGGTCTGGGTTAGGGGTCAGGGGTCAGGGTTAGGGGTCAGGGTTAGGGGAGGGGGCAGGGTATGGGGCAGGGTTAGGGGTCAGGGGTCAAGGTTAGGGTTAGGGGCTGTGGGGCAGGGTTAGGGGTCAGGGGTCAGCGTTAGGGGAGGGGGTCAGGGGTCAGGGTTAGGGGACGGGGTCTGGGTTAGGGTCAGGGGTCCGGGTTAGGGGTCAGGGGTCAGCATTAGGGGTCAGGGTTAGGGGAGGGGGGGCAGGGTATGGGGCGGGGTTAGGGGTCAGGGGTCAAGGTTAGGGTTAGGGGCTGTCGGGCAGGGTTAGGAGTTGGGGGTCAGGGTTAGGGGTCAAGGGTAAGGGTTAGGGGACAGGGGTCAGGGTTAGGGTCAGGGGTCTGGGATAGGGGTCAGGGGTCAGCGTTAGGGATCAGGGTTAGGGGAGGGAGCAGGGTATGGGGCGGGGTTAGGGGTCAGGGATCAGGGTTAGGGTTAGGGGCTGTGGGGCAGGGTTAGGGGTCAGGGGTCAAGGTTAGGGGTCAGGGTTAGGGGAGGGGGACATGGGGCAGGGTTAGGGGTCAGGGGTCAAGGTTAGGGTGAGGGACTGTGGGGCAGGGTTAGGGCTCAGGGGTCAGGGTTAGGGGTCAAGGGCAAGGGTTAGGGGTCATGGGGTCAGGGGTCAGGGTTAGGGTTAGGGGTCAGGGGTCTGGGATAGGGGTCAGGGGTCAGCGTTAGGGGTCAGGGTTAGGGGAGGGGGGCAGGGGATGGGGCAGGGTTAGGGGTCAGCGGTCAAGGTTAGGGTTAGGGACTGTGGGGCAGGGTTAGGGGTCAGGGGTCAGCATTAGGGGAGGGGGTCCAGGTTAGGGGTCAGGGGTCAAGTTAGGGTCAGGGGCTGTGGGGCAGGGTTAGGGGTCAGGGGTCAGGGTAAGGGGAAAGGGTACCACTATGGGCGCCTATGGGGCAGCTATGGGGCAGCTATGGGGTCACACTATGGGGCACCTAGCAGCTATGGGGGACCTATGGGATATCTATGGGGCAGCTATGGGGCAGCTATGGGATATCTATGGGATATCTATGGGATATCTATGGGATATCTATGGGGCAGCTATGGGATATCAATGGGGCAGCTATGGGGCAGCTATGGGGCAGCTATGGGACATCTATGGGATATCTATGGGGCAGCTATGGGGGAGCTATGTGGCAGCTATGGGGCAGTTATGGGATATCTATGGGGCAGCTATGAGGGATCAATGGGGCAGCAACGGGGGATCTATGGGATATCTATGGGGCAGCTATGGGGCAGCTATGGGTCACTTATGGGGCAGCTATGGGATATCTATGGGGCAGCTATGGGGCAGCTATGGGGCAACTATGGGGGATCAATGGGGCAGCTATAGGGGATCTATGGGATATCAATGGGGCAGCCATGGGATATCTATGGGGCAGCTGTGGGGCTGCTATGGGGCAGCTATGGGGGAGCTATGGGATATCAATGGGACAGCCATGGGGCAGCTATGTAGAATCTATGGCATATCTATGAGACAGCTATGGGGCAGCTATGGGGGATCTATGGGGTATCTATGGGGCAGCTGTGGGGCAGTTATGGGAGATCTATGGGGCAGCTATAGGAATCTATGGGGCAGCTATGGGGCAGCTATGAGTTATCTATGGGATATCTATGGGATATCTATGGGGCAGCTATGGGGTATCTATGGGGCAGCTGTGGGGCAGCTATGGGGTAGCTATGGGGGATCTATGGGATGTCTATGGGGCAGCTATGGGGGCAGCTGTGGGGCAGTTATGGGAGATCTATGGGGCAGCCATGGGATATCAATGGGACAGCTATGGGGCAGCTATGGGGCAGCTATGGGATATCTATGGGGGACCTATGGGGTATCTATCGAGCAGCTGTGGGGCAGCTATGGGGTATCTATGGGGCAGCTATAGGGCTGCTATGGGATATCAATGGGGCCGCTATGGGGCAGCTATGGGGCAGCTATGGATATCTATAGGGCAGCTATGGGGCAGCTATAGGGGATCTATGGCATAATCTATGGGGCAGCTATGGGGCCGATATAGGATATCTATGGGGCCGCTATGGGGCCGCTATGGGGCAGCTATAGGGGATCTATGGCATATCTATGGGGCCGCTATGGGATATCTATGGGGCAGCTATGTGGGACCTATGGGATATCTATGGGGCAGCTGTGGGGCAGCTATAGGGGATCTATGGCATATCTATGGGGCCGCTATGGGGCAGACTCACATCCCTCCTTGCACCACTCCACCAGGTACCCGTCGACGCCCCCGGCCCGATTCGCTCAGGCGGCCTCCATTTGATGGTGGCCGTGGTGTCGGTGACGTCCTCCAGCACCACGTGGGTCCGGCTCGCTGGTCGGCGCTGCCCCACATCGCAACACCTTCAGCCCCACATTCAGCCCCACATCGCCCCACATCACCCCACATTGAGCCCTACTGCCCCACATTCAGCCCCCACTGCCCCACATCGCCCCACATTGAGCCCCCACTGCCCACATTCAGCCCCACTGCCCCACATCGCACCACTTCAGCCCCACATCGCCACACTGCCCCACATTCAGCCCCACTGCCCCACATTGAGCTGCACTGCCCCATATTCAGCCCAACTGCCCCACATTCAGCCCCACATCGCCCCACATTCAGCCCCACTGCCCCACATTCAGCCCCACTGCCCCACATCGCTCCACATTCAGCCCCCACTGCCCCACATTGAGCCCCCACTGCCCCACATCACCCCACATTCAGTCCCACTGCCCCACATCGCCCCACTGCCCCACATTCAGCCCCACATTGAGCCCCACTGCCCCACATTCAGCCCCACTGCCCCACATTCAGCCCCACATCACCCCACATTGAGCCCCACTGCCCCACATCACCCCACATTCAGCCCCACTGCCCCACATTGAGCCCCCACTGCCCCACATCGCCCCACATTCAGCCCCACATTGAGCCCCACTGCCCCACATTCAGCCCCACATCACCCCACATTCAGCCCCACTGCCCCACATTGAGCCCCCACTGCCCCACATCGCCCCACATTGAGCCCCACTGCCCCACATTCAGCCCCACTGCCCCACATTCAGCCCCACATTCAGCCCCACTGCCCCACATTCAGCCCCACATCACCACACATTCAGCCCCACTGCCCCACACTGAGCCCCACTGCCCCACATTGAGCCCCCACTGCCCCACATTCAGCCCCACTGCCCCACATTCAGCCCCACTGCCCCACATTTCAGCCCCACATCACCCCACATTCAGCCCCACTGCCCCACATCCAGCCCCACATCGCCCCACATTCAGCCCCACTGCCCACATCGCCCCACATTCAGCCCCACTGCCCCACATTGAGCCCCCACTGCCCCACATCGCTCCACATTCAGCCCCCACTGCCCCACATCACCCCACATTCAGCACCACTGCCCCACATTCAGCCCACATCGCCCCACATTCAGACCCACTGCCCCACATTGAGCCCCACTGCCCACATTCAGCCCCACTGCCCCACATTGAGCCCCCACTGCCCCACATCGCCCCACATTCAGCCCCACTGCCCCACATCGCCCACTGCCCCACATTCAGCCCCACATTGAGCCCCACTGCCCCACATTCAGCCCCACTGCCCCACATTCAGCCCCCACTGCCCCACATCGCCCCACATTCAGCCCCCACTGCCCCACATTGAGCCCCACTGCCCCACATCGCCCCACATTCAGCCCCACATCGCCCCATATTCAGCCCCACTGCCCCACATTCAGCCCCACATTGCCCCACATTCAGCCCCACATTGAGCCCCCCACTGCCCCACTGCCCCACATTGAGCCCCCACTGCCCCACATTCGGCCCCCACTGCCCCACATCGCCCCACCGTCAGGATCCCAGGACCCCCAGTCCCCCCATAGGCTCCCCCAAACCCCCCATAGGACCCCCCTAGGCCCCCATAGAACCCTCCAAACCCTGCATAGGACCCCCCAGTCCCCCCATCACACCCCCCTAGGCTCCTATGGGACACTCCGCTCCCCCCATAGGACCCCCAAAGCACCCATAGGACCCCCGGCGCCCCCCCAGGACCCCCATAGGACCCCATAGGACCCCCCTAGGCCCCCAAGACCCCATAGGACCCCCAAACTCCCCATAGAACCCCCAAAGGCCCCCCATAGGACCCCAAACTCCCCAGAGGAGCCCCCCTAGGCCCCCCTAGGACCCCCAAACCCCCATAGAACCTCCCTAGGCCCCCATAGAACCCTCCAAACCCCCATAGGACCCCCCACTCCCCCCATAGGACCCCCAAAGGCCCCCATAGGACCCCCAAACTCCCCATAGGACCCCGCAAACCCCCGTAGGACCCCCAAACCCCCCATAGAACCCTCCAAACCCGCCATAGGACCCCCCAATCTCCCCATAGGACCCCCAAGCCCCCCATAGGACCCCCAAGGCCCCCATAGGACCCCCCAAACCCCCATAGGAACCCCAAACTCCCCATAGGACCCCCCAATCCCCCCATCAGACCCCCCTAGGCTCCTATGGGACACTCCGCTCCCCAGAGGACCCCCCAAAGCACCCATAGAACCCTCCAAACCTGCCATAGGACCCCCAAAGGCCCCCATAGGACCCCCCTAGGTGCCCATAGGACCCCAAAGCCCCCCACACGACCCCCCTAGTTCCCCATAGGACCCCCCAAACTCCCCATAGGACCCCCCTAGGTGCCCATAGGACCCCCCAAACCCCCACAGGACCCCCATAGGCCCCCATAGGACCCCCCAAAGCCCCCATAGAACCCTCCAAACCCCCCATAGGTCCCCCCAATCTCCCCATAAGACCCCCCAAGCCCCCCATAGGACCCCCCCTAGGTGCTCATAGGACCCCCCAACCCCCCCCCAGGACCCCCATAGGCCCCCATAGGACCCCCCTAGGTGCCCATAGGACCCCCAAAGCCCCCCCAGGACCCCCCTAGGCCCCCATAGGACCCCCGAGGCCTCCATAGGATCCCCAAACCCCCCATAGGACCCCCCCCAGGCCCCCCATAGGACCCCCCTTGGAGCCCATAGGACCCCCCTAGGTGCCCATAGGACCCCCATAGGCCCCATAGGACCCCCCGAGGCCCCTATAGGACCCCCCGAGGCCCCTATAGGACCCCCAAACCCCCCATAGGACCCCCCAATACCCCCATAGGACCCCCCTAGGCCCCCATAGAACCCTCCAAACCCCCCATAGGACCCCCCAAGCCCCCATAGGACCCCCCTAGGCCACATAGGACCCCCCAAACCCCCCATAGGACCCCCCAGTCCCAATACCACCCCCTAGGCCCCCATAGAACCCTCCAAACCCCCCATAGGACCCCCCATGCCCCCCACAGGACCCCCCTAGTCCCCCATAGGACCCCCCTAGTCCCCCATACAAGCCCCCAACCCCCCCATAGGACCCCCCTAGGTGCTCATAGGACCCCCCAAACCCCCACAGGACCCCCCCTAGGCGCTCATAGGACCCCCAACCCCCCATAGGACCCCCCATGCCCCCCATAGGACCCCCTAGGCCCCCCGTAGGACCCCCAAGGCCCCCATAGGACCCCCCTAGGTGCTCATAGGACCCCCCAAAGCCCCCCCAGGACCCCCATAGGCCCCCATAGGACCCCCCGAGGCCCCCATAGGATCCCCAAACCCCCCATAGGACCCCCCCAAGCCCCCCATAGGACCCCCCTTGGAGCCCATAGGACCCCCAAGCCCCCCATAGGACCCCCCAATCTCCCCATAGACCCCCCAAGCCCCCCATAGGACCCCCCTAGGTGCCCATAGGACCCCCCTAGGCCCCCATAGGACCCCCCAAACCCCCCACAGGACCCCCCTAGATGCCTATAGGACCCCCCTTGGCCCCCATAGAACCCTCCAAACCCCCCATAGGACCCCCCATGCCCCCCATAGGACTCCCCAAGCCCCCCATAGGACCCCCCTTGGAGCCCATAGGACCCCCAAGCCCCCCATAGGACCCCCCTAGGTGCTCATAGGACCCCCCAATACCCCCATAGGACCCCCCTAGGCCCCCATAGAACCCTCCAAATCCCCCATAGGACCCCCCAAACCCCCATAGGACTCCCCAAACCCCCCATAGGACCCCCCTTGGAGCCCATAGGACCCCCAAGCCCCCCATAGGACCCCCCCTAGTTCCCCATAGGACCCCTCCAAACTCCCCATAAGACCCCCCTAGGTGCCCATAGGGACCCCCCAAACCCACCATAGGACCCCACAAGACCTCCATAGGACCCCCCAAATCCCCCATAGGATCCCCCCAAGCCCCTCATAGGACCCCCCTTGGAGCCCATAGGACCCCCAAGCCCCCCATAGGACCCCCCTAGTTCCCCATAGGACCCCTCAAACTCCCATAGGACCCCCCTAGGTGCCCATAGGACCCTCCAAACCCCCCATAGGACCCCCCATGCCCCCCATAGGACTCCCCAAGACCCCCATAGGACTCCCCTAGGTGCCCCATAAGGACCCCCATAGGCCCCCATAGAACCCTCCAAACCCCCCATAGGACCCCCATAGGCCCCCATAGGACCCCCATAGGCCCCTATAGGACCCCCCAAACCCCACATAGGACCCCCAAAGCCCCCATAGGACCCCCCTAGGCCACATAGGACCCCCTAGGCCACCTCGTAGAAACCCTCCAAACCCCCCATAGGACCCCCCATGCCCCCCCATAGGACCCCCCGAGTCCCCCATAGAAGCCCCCAAACCCCCCATTGGACCCCCCTAGGCGCTCATAGGACCCCCAAACCCCCCATAGGACCCCCAAACCCCCCATAGGACCCCCCTAGGTGCTCATAGGACCCCCCAAAGCCCCCCCAGGACCCCCATAGACCCCCATAGGACCCCCCGAGGCCCCCATAGGATACCCAAACCACCCATAGGACCCCCCGAAGCCCCCCATAGGACCCCCCTAGGTGCCCATAGGACCCCCAAAGCCCCCATAGGACCCCCCCTAGGCCACATAGGACCCCCCAATCCCTCCATACGACCCTCCAAGCCCCCCATAGGACCCCCCAAGCCTCCCATAGGACCCCCAGACCCCCCATAGGACCCCCCAAACCCCCCATAGGACCCCCCTAGGTGCCTATAGGACCTCCCAAAGCCCCCTTGGGACCCCCCTTGGAGCCCATAGGACCCCCAAGCCCCCCATAGGACACCCCTTGGAGCACATAGGACCCCCAAGCCCCCCACAGGACCCCCCAATCTCCCCATAAGAGCCCCCTAGTTCCCCATAGGACCCCCCAAACTCCCCATAGGACCCCCATAGGCCCCCCAGGACCCCCAGTGCCCCACCGATGGGCATGAAGGGCTGGGTGTTGTGGCTGGGCTGCGACACCCCGATGGCGTTGACGGCGAAGACGCGCATCTCGTAGCAGACGCCCTCGATCATCTTGGTGGATTCGTAGGTGGTGTCGGGGTAAACCTCAAAGTTCATCTTCATCCAGCGCATGGAGCCCTTCTTCTTGCGCTCCATCAGGTAGCCTGGGGGGCAGGGGGGCAATGGGGGCAATGGGGGCATTGGGGGCAATGGGGGCAATGGGGGTAATGGGGGCATTGGGGGCATTGGGGGCAATGGGGGCAATGGGGGCAATGGGGGCATTGGGGGCAATGGGGGCAATGGGGGCATTGGGGGCAATGGGGGACATTGGGGACATTACGATCAATGGGACATGGGGGACATGCGGATATGGGGGACATTGGGGTCAATGGGGACATTGGGGGCATTGGGGACATTGGGGGCATTGGGGACATTGGGGACATTGGGGGCAATGGGGGCAATGGGGGCAATGGGGGCAATGGGGGGCAATGGGGACATTGGTGACATTGGGGTCAATGGGGGCATTGGGGACATTGGGGGCATTGGGGGCATTGGGGACATTGGGGTCAATGGGGACATTGGGGTCAATGGGGACAATGGGGGACATTGGGGACATTGGGGGCAATGGGGGCAATGGGGGCATTGGGGGCATTGGGGGCAATGGGGGCAATGGGGGCATTGGGGGCATTGGGGACAATGGGGGACATTGGGGACATTGGGGACATTGGGGGCACTGGGGGCAATGGGGGCATTGGGGGCAATGGGGGCAATGGGGGCATTGGGGGAAATGGGGGCAATGGGGGCATTGGGGGCAATGGGGGCATTGGGCATTGGGGACAATGGGGGCATTGGGGGCAATGGGGGCAATGGGGGCATTGGGGGCAATGGGGACATTGGGGGCATTGGGGACAATGGGGGCAATGGGGGCAATGGGGGCAATGGGGGCAATGGCGGCATTGGGGGCATTGGGGGCAATGGGGGCAATGGGGGCAATGGAGG
>NW_026040196.1:0-15000 GCF_023343835.1 Lagopus muta
AACCCTAACCCTAACCCTAACCCTAACCCTAACCCTAACCCTAACCCTAACCCTAACCCTAACCCTAACCCTAACCCTAACCCTAACCCTAACCCTAACCCTAACCCTAACCCTAACCCTAACCCTAACCCTAACCCTAACCCTAACCCTAACCCTAACCCTAACCCTAACCCTAACCCTAACCCTAACCCTAACCCTAACCCTAACCCTAACCCTAACCCTAACCCTAACCCTAACCCTAACCCTAACCCTAACCCTAACCCTAACCCTAACCCTAACCCTAACCCTAACCCTAACCCTAACCCTAACCCTAACCCTAACCCTAACCCTAACCCTAACCCTAACCCTAACCCTAACCCTAACCCTAACCCTAACCCTAACCCTAACCCTAACCCTAACCCTAACCCTAACCCTAACCCTAACCCTAACCCTAACCCTAACCCTAACCCTAACCCTAACCCTAACCCTAACCCTAACCCTAACCCTAACCCTAACCCTAACCCTAACCCTAACCCTAACCCTAACCCTAACCCTAACCCTAACCCTAACCCTAACCCTAACCCTAACCCTAACCCTAACCCTAACCCTAACCCTAACCCTAACCCTAACCCTAACCCTAACCCTAACCCTAACCCTAACCCTAACCCTAACCCTAACCCTAACCCTAACCCTAACCCTAACCCTAACCCTAACCCTAACCCTAACCCTAACCCTAACCCTAACCCTAACCCTAACCCTAACCCTAACCCTAACCCTAACCCTAACCCTAACCCTAACCCTAACCCTAACCCTAACCCTAACCCTAACCCTAACCCTAACCCTAACCCTAACCCTAACCCTAACCCTAACCCTAACCCTAACCCTAACCCTAACCCTAACCCTAACCCTAACCCTAACCCTAACCCTAACCCTAACCCTAACCCTAACCCTAACCCTAACCCTAACCCTAACCCTAACCCTAACCCTAACCCTAACCCTAACCCTAACCCTAACCCTAACCCTAACCCTAACCCTAACCCTAACCCTAACCCTAACCCTAACCCTAACCCTAACCCTAACCCTAACCCTAACCCTAACCCTAACCCTAACCCTAACCCTAACCCTAACCCTAACCCTAACCCTAACCCTAACCCTAACCCTAACCCTAACCCTAACCCTAACCCTAACCCTAACCCTAACCCTAACCCTAACCCTAACCCTAACCCTAACCCTAACCCTAACCCTAACCCTAACCCTAACCCTAACCCTAACCCTAACCCTAACCCTAACCCTAACCCTAACCCTAACCCTAACCCTAACCCTAACCCTAACCCTAACCCTAACCCTAACCCTAACCCTAACCCTAACCCTAACCCTAACCCTAACCCTAACCCTAACCCTAACCCTAACCCTAACCCTAACCCTAACCCTAACCCTAACCCTAACCCTAACCCTAACCCTAACCCTAACCCTAACCCTAACCCTAACCCTAACCCTAACCCTAACCCTAACCCTAACCCTAACCCTAACCCTAACCCTAACCCTAACCCTAACCCTAACCCTAACCCTAACCCTAACCCTAACCCTAACCCTAACCCTAACCCTAACCCTAACCCTAACCCTAACCCTAACCCTAACCCTAACCCTAACCCTAACCCTAACCCTAACCCTAACCCTAACCCTAACCCTAACCCTAACCCTAACCCTAACCCTAACCCTAACCCTAACCCTAACCCTAACCCTAACCCTAACCCTAACCCTAACCCTAACCCTAACCCTAACCCTAACCCTAACCCTAACCCTAACCCTAACCCTAACCCTAACCCTAACCCTAACCCTAACCCTAACCCTAACCCTAACCCTAACCCTAACCCTAACCCTAACCCTAACCCTAACCCTAACCCTAACCCTAACCCTAACCCTAACCCTAACCCTAACCCTAACCCTAACCCTAACCCTAACCCTAACCCTAACCCTAACCCTAACCCTAACCCTAACCCTAACCCTAACCCTAACCCTAACCCTAACCCTAACCCTAACCCTAACCCTAACCCTAACCCTAACCCTAACCCTAACCCTAACCCTAACCCTAACCCTAACCCTAACCCTAACCCTAACCCTAACCCTAACCCTAACCCTAACCCTAACCCTAACCCTAACCCTAACCCTAACCCTAACCCTAACCCTAACCCTAACCCTAACCCTAACCCTAACCCTAACCCTAACCCTAACCCTAACCCTAACCCTAACCCTAACCCTAACCCTAACCCTAACCCTAACCCTAACCCTAACCCTAACCCTAACCCTAACCCTAACCCTAACCCTAACCCTAACCCTAACCCTAACCCTAACCCTAACCCTAACCCTAACCCTAACCCTAACCCTAACCCTAACCCTAACCCTAACCCTAACCCTAACCCTAACCCTAACCCTAACCCTAACCCTAACCCTAACCCTAACCCTAACCCTAACCCTAACCCTAACCCTAACCCTAACCCTAACCCTAACCCTAACCCTAACCCTAACCCTAACCCTAACCCTAACCCTAACCCTAACCCTAACCCTAACCCTAACCCTAACCCTAACCCTAACCCTAACCCTAACCCTAACCCTAACCCTAACCCTAACCCTAACCCTAACCCTAACCCTAACCCTAACCCTAACCCTAACCCTAACCCTAACCCTAACCCTAACCCTAACCCTAACCCTAACCCTAACCCTAACCCTAACCCTAACCCTAACCCTAACCCTAACCCTAACCCTAACCCTAACCCTAACCCTAACCCTAACCCTAACCCTAACCCTAACCCTAACCCTAACCCTAACCCTAACCCTAACCCTAACCCTAACCCTAACCCTAACCCTAACCCTAACCCTAACCCTAACCCTAACCCTAACCCTAACCCTAACCCTAACCCTAACCCTAACCCTAACCCTAACCCTAACCCTAACCCTAACCCTAACCCTAACCCTAACCCTAACCCTAACCCTAACCCTAACCCTAACCCTAACCCTAACCCTAACCCTAACCCTAACCCTAACCCTAACCCTAACCCTAACCCTAACCCTAACCCTAACCCTAACCCTAACCCTAACCCTAACCCTAACCCTAACCCTAACCCTAACCCTAACCCTAACCCTAACCCTAACCCTAACCCTAACCCTAACCCTAACCCTAACCCTAACCCTAACCCTAACCCTAACCCTAACCCTAACCCTAACCCTAACCCTAACCCTAACCCTAACCCTAACCCTAACCCTAACCCTAACCCTAACCCTAACCCTAACCCTAACCCTAACCCTAACCCTAACCCTAACCCTAACCCTAACCCTAACCCTAACCCTAACCCTAACCCTAACCCTAACCCTAACCCTAACCCTAACCCTAACCCTAACCCTAACCCTAACCCTAACCCTAACCCTAACCCTAACCCTAACCCTAACCCTAACCCTAACCCTAACCCTAACCCTAACCCTAACCCTAACCCTAACCCTAACCCTAACCCTAACCCTAACCCTAACCCTAACCCTAACCCTAACCCTAACCCTAACCCTAACCCTAACCCTAACCCTAACCCTAACCCTAACCCTAACCCTAACCCTAACCCTAACCCTAACCCTAACCCTAACCCTAACCCTAACCCTAACCCTAACCCTAACCCTAACCCTAACCCTAACCCTAACCCTAACCCTAACCCTAACCCTAACCCTAACCCTAACCCTAACCCTAACCCTAACCCTAACCCTAACCCTAACCCTAACCCTAACCCTAACCCTAACCCTAACCCTAACCCTAACCCTAACCCTAACCCTAACCCTAACCCTAACCCTAACCCTAACCCTAACCCTAACCCTAACCCTAACCCTAACCCTAACCCTAACCCTAACCCTAACCCTAACCCTAACCCTAACCCTAACCCTAACCCTAACCCTAACCCTAACCCTAACCCTAACCCTAACCCTAACCCTAACCCTAACCCTAACCCTAACCCTAACCCTAACCCTAACCCTAACCCTAACCCTAACCCTAACCCTAACCCTAACCCTAACCCTAACCCTAACCCTAACCCTAACCCTAACCCTAACCCTAACCCTAACCCTAACCCTAACCCTAACCCTAACCCTAACCCTAACCCTAACCCTAACCCTAACCCTAACCCTAACCCTAACCCTAACCCTAACCCTAACCCTAACCCTAACCCTAACCCTAACCCTAACCCTAACCCTAACCCTAACCCTAACCCTAACCCTAACCCTAACCCTAACCCTAACCCTAACCCTAACCCTAACCCTAACCCTAACCCTAACCCTAACCCTAACCCTAACCCTAACCCTAACCCTAACCCTAACCCTAACCCTAACCCTAACCCTAACCCTAACCCTAACCCTAACCCTAACCCTAACCCTAACCCTAACCCTAACCCTAACCCTAACCCTAACCCTAACCCTAACCCTAACCCTAACCCTAACCCTAACCCTAACCCTAACCCTAACCCTAACCCTAACCCTAACCCTAACCCTAACCCTAACCCTAACCCTAACCCTAACCCTAACCCTAACCCTAACCCTAACCCTAACCCTAACCCTAACCCTAACCCTAACCCTAACCCTAACCCTAACCCTAACCCTAACCCTAACCCTAACCCTAACCCTAACCCTAACCCTAACCCTAACCCTAACCCTAACCCTAACCCTAACCCTAACCCTAACCCTAACCCTAACCCTAACCCTAACCCTAACCCTAACCCTAACCCTAACCCTAACCCTAACCCTAACCCTAACCCTAACCCTAACCCTAACCCTAACCCTAACCCTAACCCTAACCCTAACCCTAACCCTAACCCTAACCCTAACCCTAACCCTAACCCTAACCCTAACCCTAACCCTAACCCTAACCCTAACCCTAACCCTAACCCTAACCCTAACCCTAACCCTAACCCTAACCCTAACCCTAACCCTAACCCTAACCCTAACCCTAACCCTAACCCTAACCCTAACCCTAACCCTAACCCTAACCCTAACCCTAACCCTAACCCTAACCCTAACCCTAACCCTAACCCTAACCCTAACCCTAACCCTAACCCTAACCCTAACCCTAACCCTAACCCTAACCCTAACCCTAACCCTAACCCTAACCCTAACCCTAACCCTAACCCTAACCCTAACCCTAACCCTAACCCTAACCCTAACCCTAACCCTAACCCTAACCCTAACCCTAACCCTAACCCTAACCCTAACCCTAACCCTAACCCTAACCCTAACCCTAACCCTAACCCTAACCCTAACCCTAACCCTAACCCTAACCCTAACCCTAACCCTAACCCTAACCCTAACCCTAACCCTAACCCTAACCCTAACCCTAACCCTAACCCTAACCCTAACCCTAACCCTAACCCTAACCCTAACCCTAACCCTAACCCTAACCCTAACCCTAACCCTAACCCTAACCCTAACCCTAACCCTAACCCTAACCCTAACCCTAACCCTAACCCTAACCCTAACCCTAACCCTAACCCTAACCCTAACCCTAACCCTAACCCTAACCCTAACCCTAACCCTAACCCTAACCCTAACCCTAACCCTAACCCTAACCCTAACCCTAACCCTAACCCTAACCCTAACCCTAACCCTAACCCTAACCCTAACCCTAACCCTAACCCTAACCCTAACCCTAACCCTAACCCTAACCCTAACCCTAACCCTAACCCTAACCCTAACCCTAACCCTAACCCTAACCCTAACCCTAACCCTAACCCTAACCCTAACCCTAACCCTAACCCTAACCCTAACCCTAACCCTAACCCTAACCCTAACCCTAACCCTAACCCTAACCCTAACCCTAACCCTAACCCTAACCCTAACCCTAACCCTAACCCTAACCCTAACCCTAACCCTAACCCTAACCCTAACCCTAACCCTAACCCTAACCCTAACCCTAACCCTAACCCTAACCCTAACCCTAACCCTAACCCTAACCCTAACCCTAACCCTAACCCTAACCCTAACCCTAACCCTAACCCTAACCCTAACCCTAACCCTAACCCTAACCCTAACCCTAACCCTAACCCTAACCCTAACCCTAACCCTAACCCTAACCCTAACCCTAACCCTAACCCTAACCCTAACCCTAACCCTAACCCTAACCCTAACCCTAACCCTAACCCTAACCCTAACCCTAACCCTAACCCTAACCCTAACCCTAACCCTAACCCTAACCCTAACCCTAACCCTAACCCTAACCCTAACCCTAACCCTAACCCTAACCCTAACCCTAACCCTAACCCTAACCCTAACCCTAACCCTAACCCTAACCCTAACCCTAACCCTAACCCTAACCCTAACCCTAACCCTAACCCTAACCCTAACCCTAACCCTAACCCTAACCCTAACCCTAACCCTAACCCTAACCCTAACCCTAACCCTAACCCTAACCCTAACCCTAACCCTAACCCTAACCCTAACCCTAACCCTAACCCTAACCCTAACCCTAACCCTAACCCTAACCCTAACCCTAACCCTAACCCTAACCCTAACCCTAACCCTAACCCTAACCCTAACCCTAACCCTAACCCTAACCCTAACCCTAACCCTAACCCTAACCCTAACCCTAACCCTAACCCTAACCCTAACCCTAACCCTAACCCTAACCCTAACCCTAACCCTAACCCTAACCCTAACCCTAACCCTAACCCTAACCCTAACCCTAACCCTAACCCTAACCCTAACCCTAACCCTAACCCTAACCCTAACCCTAACCCTAACCCTAACCCTAACCCTAACCCTAACCCTAACCCTAACCCTAACCCTAACCCTAACCCTAACCCTAACCCTAACCCTAACCCTAACCCTAACCCTAACCCTAACCCTAACCCTAACCCTAACCCTAACCCTAACCCTAACCCTAACCCTAACCCTAACCCTAACCCTAACCCTAACCCTAACCCTAACCCTAACCCTAACCCTAACCCTAACCCTAACCCTAACCCTAACCCTAACCCTAACCCTAACCCTAACCCTAACCCTAACCCTAACCCTAACCCTAACCCTAACCCTAACCCTAACCCTAACCCTAACCCTAACCCTAACCCTAACCCTAACCCTAACCCTAACCCTAACCCTAACCCTAACCCTAACCCTAACCCTAACCCTAACCCTAACCCTAACCCTAACCCTAACCCTAACCCTAACCCTAACCCTAACCCTAACCCTAACCCTAACCCTAACCCTAACCCTAACCCTAACCCTAACCCTAACCCTAACCCTAACCCTAACCCTAACCCTAACCCTAACCCTAACCCTAACCCTAACCCTAACCCTAACCCTAACCCTAACCCTAACCCTAACCCTAACCCTAACCCTAACCCTAACCCTAACCCTAACCCTAACCCTAACCCTAACCCTAACCCTAACCCTAACCCTAACCCTAACCCTAACCCTAACCCTAACCCTAACCCTAACCCTAACCCTAACCCTAACCCTAACCCTAACCCTAACCCTAACCCTAACCCTAACCCTAACCCTAACCCTAACCCTAACCCTAACCCTAACCCTAACCCTAACCCTAACCCTAACCCTAACCCTAACCCTAACCCTAACCCTAACCCTAACCCTAACCCTAACCCTAACCCTAACCCTAACCCTAACCCTAACCCTAACCCTAACCCTAACCCTAACCCTAACCCTAACCCTAACCCTAACCCTAACCCTAACCCTAACCCTAACCCTAACCCTAACCCTAACCCTAACCCTAACCCTAACCCTAACCCTAACCCTAACCCTAACCCTAACCCTAACCCTAACCCTAACCCTAACCCTAACCCTAACCCTAACCCTAACCCTAACCCTAACCCTAACCCTAACCCTAACCCTAACCCTAACCCTAACCCTAACCCTAACCCTAACCCTAACCCTAACCCTAACCCTAACCCTAACCCTAACCCTAACCCTAACCCTAACCCTAACCCTAACCCTAACCCTAACCCTAACCCTAACCCTAACCCTAACCCTAACCCTAACCCTAACCCTAACCCTAACCCTAACCCTAACCCTAACCCTAACCCTAACCCTAACCCTAACCCTAACCCTAACCCTAACCCTAACCCTAACCCTAACCCTAACCCTAACCCTAACCCTAACCCTAACCCTAACCCTAACCCTAACCCTAACCCTAACCCTAACCCTAACCCTAACCCTAACCCTAACCCTAACCCTAACCCTAACCCTAACCCTAACCCTAACCCTAACCCTAACCCTAACCCTAACCCTAACCCTAACCCTAACCCTAACCCTAACCCTAACCCTAACCCTAACCCTAACCCTAACCCTAACCCTAACCCTAACCCTAACCCTAACCCTAACCCTAACCCTAACCCTAACCCTAACCCTAACCCTAACCCTAACCCTAACCCTAACCCTAACCCTAACCCTAACCCTAACCCTAACCCTAACCCTAACCCTAACCCTAACCCTAACCCTAACCCTAACCCTAACCCTAACCCTAACCCTAACCCTAACCCTAACCCTAACCCTAACCCTAACCCTAACCCTAACCCTAACCCTAACCCTAACCCTAACCCTAACCCTAACCCTAACCCTAACCCTAACCCTAACCCTAACCCTAACCCTAACCCTAACCCTAACCCTAACCCTAACCCTAACCCTAACCCTAACCCTAACCCTAACCCTAACCCTAACCCTAACCCTAACCCTAACCCTAACCCTAACCCTAACCCTAACCCTAACCCTAACCCTAACCCTAACCCTAACCCTAACCCTAACCCTAACCCTAACCCTAACCCTAACCCTAACCCTAACCCTAACCCTAACCCTAACCCTAACCCTAACCCTAACCCTAACCCTAACCCTAACCCTAACCCTAACCCTAACCCTAACCCTAACCCTAACCCTAACCCTAACCCTAACCCTAACCCTAACCCTAACCCTAACCCTAACCCTAACCCTAACCCTAACCCTAACCCTAACCCTAACCCTAACCCTAACCCTAACCCTAACCCTAACCCTAACCCTAACCCTAACCCTAACCCTAACCCTAACCCTAACCCTAACCCTAACCCTAACCCTAACCCTAACCCTAACCCTAACCCTAACCCTAACCCTAACCCTAACCCTAACCCTAACCCTAACCCTAACCCTAACCCTAACCCTAACCCTAACCCTAACCCTAACCCTAACCCTAACCCTAACCCTAACCCTAACCCTAACCCTAACCCTAACCCTAACCCTAACCCTAACCCTAACCCTAACCCTAACCCTAACCCTAACCCTAACCCTAACCCTAACCCTAACCCTAACCCTAACCCTAACCCTAACCCTAACCCTAACCCTAACCCTAACCCTAACCCTAACCCTAACCCTAACCCTAACCCTAACCCTAACCCTAACCCTAACCCTAACCCTAACCCTAACCCTAACCCTAACCCTAACCCTAACCCTAACCCTAACCCTAACCCTAACCCTAACCCTAACCCTAACCCT
This sequence comes from Lagopus muta, assembly GCF_023343835.1. Taxonomy (NCBI): domain Eukaryota; kingdom Metazoa; phylum Chordata; class Aves; order Galliformes; family Phasianidae; genus Lagopus; species Lagopus muta. Next base: position 9,475 of record NW_026040196.1, read on the forward strand.
AACCCTAACCCTAACCCTAACCCTAACCCTAACCCTAACCCTAACCCTAACCCTAACCCTAACCCTAACCCTAACCCTAACCCTAACCCTAACCCTAACCCTAACCCTAACCCTAACCCTAACCCTAACCCTAACCCTAACCCTAACCCTAACCCTAACCCTAACCCTAACCCTAACCCTAACCCTAACCCTAACCCTAACCCTAACCCTAACCCTAACCCTAACCCTAACCCTAACCCTAACCCTAACCCTAACCCTAACCCTAACCCTAACCCTAACCCTAACCCTAACCCTAACCCTAACCCTAACCCTAACCCTAACCCTAACCCTAACCCTAACCCTAACCCTAACCCTAACCCTAACCCTAACCCTAACCCTAACCCTAACCCTAACCCTAACCCTAACCCTAACCCTAACCCTAACCCTAACCCTAACCCTAACCCTAACCCTAACCCTAACCCTAACCCTAACCCTAACCCTAACCCTAACCCTAACCCTAACCCTAACCCTAACCCTAACCCTAACCCTAACCCTAACCCTAACCCTAACCCTAACCCTAACCCTAACCCTAACCCTAACCCTAACCCTAACCCTAACCCTAACCCTAACCCTAACCCTAACCCTAACCCTAACCCTAACCCTAACCCTAACCCTAACCCTAACCCTAACCCTAACCCTAACCCTAACCCTAACCCTAACCCTAACCCTAACCCTAACCCTAACCCTAACCCTAACCCTAACCCTAACCCTAACCCTAACCCTAACCCTAACCCTAACCCTAACCCTAACCCTAACCCTAACCCTAACCCTAACCCTAACCCTAACCCTAACCCTAACCCTAACCCTAACCCTAACCCTAACCCTAACCCTAACCCTAACCCTAACCCTAACCCTAACCCTAACCCTAACCCTAACCCTAACCCTAACCCTAACCCTAACCCTAACCCTAACCCTAACCCTAACCCTAACCCTAACCCTAACCCTAACCCTAACCCTAACCCTAACCCTAACCCTAACCCTAACCCTAACCCTAACCCTAACCCTAACCCTAACCCTAACCCTAACCCTAACCCTAACCCTAACCCTAACCCTAACCCTAACCCTAACCCTAACCCTAACCCTAACCCTAACCCTAACCCTAACCCTAACCCTAACCCTAACCCTAACCCTAACCCTAACCCTAACCCTAACCCTAACCCTAACCCTAACCCTAACCCTAACCCTAACCCTAACCCTAACCCTAACCCTAACCCTAACCCTAACCCTAACCCTAACCCTAACCCTAACCCTAACCCTAACCCTAACCCTAACCCTAACCCTAACCCTAACCCTAACCCTAACCCTAACCCTAACCCTAACCCTAACCCTAACCCTAACCCTAACCCTAACCCTAACCCTAACCCTAACCCTAACCCTAACCCTAACCCTAACCCTAACCCTAACCCTAACCCTAACCCTAACCCTAACCCTAACCCTAACCCTAACCCTAACCCTAACCCTAACCCTAACCCTAACCCTAACCCTAACCCTAACCCTAACCCTAACCCTAACCCTAACCCTAACCCTAACCCTAACCCTAACCCTAACCCTAACCCTAACCCTAACCCTAACCCTAACCCTAACCCTAACCCTAACCCTAACCCTAACCCTAACCCTAACCCTAACCCTAACCCTAACCCTAACCCTAACCCTAACCCTAACCCTAACCCTAACCCTAACCCTAACCCTAACCCTAACCCTAACCCTAACCCTAACCCTAACCCTAACCCTAACCCTAACCCTAACCCTAACCCTAACCCTAACCCTAACCCTAACCCTAACCCTAACCCTAACCCTAACCCTAACCCTAACCCTAACCCTAACCCTAACCCTAACCCTAACCCTAACCCTAACCCTAACCCTAACCCTAACCCTAACCCTAACCCTAACCCTAACCCTAACCCTAACCCTAACCCTAACCCTAACCCTAACCCTAACCCTAACCCTAACCCTAACCCTAACCCTAACCCTAACCCTAACCCTAACCCTAACCCTAACCCTAACCCTAACCCTAACCCTAACCCTAACCCTAACCCTAACCCTAACCCTAACCCTAACCCTAACCCTAACCCTAACCCTAACCCTAACCCTAACCCTAACCCTAACCCTAACCCTAACCCTAACCCTAACCCTAACCCTAACCCTAACCCTAACCCTAACCCTAACCCTAACCCTAACCCTAACCCTAACCCTAACCCTAACCCTAACCCTAACCCTAACCCTAACCCTAACCCTAACCCTAACCCTAACCCTAACGCCTAACCCTAACCCTAACCCTAACCCTAACCCTAACCCTAACCCTAACCCTAACCCTAACCCTAACCCTAACCCTAACCCTAACCCTAACCCTAACCCTAACCCTAACCCTAACCCTAACCCTAACCCTAACCCTAACCCTAACCCTAACCCTAACCCTAACCCTAACCCTAACCCTAACCCTAACCCTAACCCTAACCCTAACCCTAACCCTAACCCTAACCCTAACCCTAACCCTAACCCTAACCCTAACCCTAACCCTAACCCTAACCCTAACCCTAACCCTAACCCTAACCCTAACCCTAACCCTAACCCTAACCCTAACCCTAACCCTAACCCTAACCCTAACCCTAACCCTAACCCTAACCCTAACCCTAACCCTAACCCTAACCCTAACCCTAACCCTAACCCTAACCCTAACCCTAACCCTAACCCTAACCCTAACCCTAACCCTAACCCTAACCCTAACCCTAACCCTAACCCTAACCCTAACCCTAACCCTAACCCTAACCCTAACCCTAACCCTAACCCTAACCCTAACCCTAACCCTAACCCTAACCCTAACCCTAACCCTAACCCTAACCCTAACCCTAACCCTAACCCTAACCCTAACCCTAACCCTAACCCTAACCCTAACCCTAACCCTAACCCTAACCCTAACCCTAACCCTAACCCTAACCCTAACCCTAACCCTAACCCTAACCCTAACCCTAACCCTAACCCTAACCCTAACCCTAACCCTAACCCTAACCCTAACCCTAACCCTAACCCTAACCCTAACCCTAACCCTAACCCTAACCCTAACCCTAACCCTAACCCTAACCCTAACCCTAACCCTAACCCTAACCCTAACCCTAACCCTAACCCTAACCCTAACCCTAACCCTAACCCTAACCCTAACCCTAACCCTAACCCTAACCCTAACCCTAACCCTAACCCTAACCCTAACCCTAACCCTAACCCTAACCCTAACCCTAACCCTAACCCTAACCCTAACCCTAACCCTAACCCTAACCCTAACCCTAACCCTAACCCTAACCCTAACCCTAACCCTAACCCTAACCCTAACCCTAACCCTAACCCTAACCCTAACCCTAACCCTAACCCTAACCCTAACCCTAACCCTAACCCTAACCCTAACCCTAACCCTAACCCTAACCCTAACCCTAACCCTAACCCTAACCCTAACCCTAACCCTAACCCTAACCCTAACCCTAACCCTAACCCTAACCCTAACCCTAACCCTAACCCTAACCCTAACCCTAACCCTAACCCTAACCCTAACCCTAACCCTAACCCTAACCCTAACCCTAACCCTAACCCTAACCCTAACCCTAACCCTAACCCTAACCCTAACCCTAACCCTAACCCTAACCCTAACCCTAACCCTAACCCTAACCCTAACCCTAACCCTAACCCTAACCCTAACCCTAACCCTAACCCTAACCCTAACCCTAACCTAACCCTAACCCTAACCCTAACCCTAACCCTAACCCTAACCCTAACCCTAACCCTAACCCTAACCCTAACCCTAACCCTAACCCTAACCCTAACCCTAACCCTAACCCTAACCCTAACCCTAACCCTAACCCTAACCCTAACCCTAACCCTAACCCTAACCCTAACCCTAACCCTAACCCTAACCCTAACCCTAACCCTAACCCTAACCCTAACCCTAACCCTAACCCTAACCCTAACCCTAACCCTAACCCTAACCCTAACCCTAACCCTAACCCTAACCCTAACCCTAACCCTAACCCTAACCCTAACCCTAACCCTAACCCTAACCCTAACCCTAACCCTAACCCTAACCCTAACCCTAACCCTAACCCTAACCCTAACCCTAACCCTAACCCTAACCCTAACCCTAACCCTAACCCTAACCCTAACCCTAACCCTAACCCTAACCCTAACCCTAACCCTAACCCTAACCCTAACCCTAACCCTAACCCTAACCCTAACCCTAACCCTAACCCTAACCCTAACCCTAACCCTAACCCTAACCCTAACCCTAACCCTAACCCTAACCCTAACCCTAACCCTAACCCTAACCCTAACCCTAACCCTAACCCTAACCCTAACCCTAACCCTAACCCTAACCCTAACCCTAACCCTAACCCTAACCCTAACCCTAACCCTAACCCTAACCCTAACCCTAACCCTAACCCTAACCCTAACCCTAACCCTAACCCTAACCCTAACCCTAACCCTAACCCTAACCCTAACCCTAACCCTAACCCTAACCCTAACCCTAACCCTAACCCTAACCCTAACCCTAACCCTAACCCTAACCCTAACCCTAACCCTAACCCTAACCCTAACCCTAACCCTAACCCTAACCCTAACCCTAACCCTAACCCTAACCCTAACCCTAACCCTAACCCTAACCCTAACCCTAACCCTAACCCTAACCCTAACCCTAACCCTAACCCTAACCCTAACCCTAACCCTAACCCTAACCCTAACCCTAACCCTAACCCTAACCCTAACCCTAACCCTAACCCTAACCCTAACCCTAACCCTAACCCTAACCCTAACCCTAACCCTAACCCTAACCCTAACCCTAACCCTAACCCTAACCCTAACCCTAACCCTAACCCTAACCCTAACCCTAACCCTAACCCTAACCCTAACCCTAACCCTAACCCTAACCCTAACCCTAACCCTAACCCTAACCCTAACCCTAACCCTAACCCTAACCCTAACCCTAACCCTAACCCTAACCCTAACCCTAACCCTAACCCTAACCCTAACCCTAACCCTAACCCTAACCCTAACCCTAACCCTAACCCTAACCCTAACCCTAACCCTAACCCTAACCCTAACCCTAACCCTAACCCTAACCCTAACCCTAACCCTAACCCTAACCCTAACCCTAACCCTAACCCTAACCCTAACCCTAACCCTAACCCTAACCCTAACCCTAACCCTAACCCTAACCCTAACCCTAACCCTAACCCTAACCCTAACCCTAACCCTAACCCTAACCCTAACCCTAACCCTAACCCTAACCCTAACCCTAACCCTAACCCTAACCCTAACCCTAACCCTAACCCTAACCCTAACCCTAACCCTAACCCTAACCCTAACCCTAACCCTAACCCTAACCCTAACCCTAACCCTAACCCTAACCCTAACCCTAACCCTAACCCTAACCCTAACCCTAACCCTAACCCTAACCCTAACCCTAACCCTAACCCTAACCCTAACCCTAACCCTAACCCTAACCCT
>NW_026040196.1:22500-62236 GCF_023343835.1 Lagopus muta
CCTAACCCTAACCCTAACCCTAACCCTAACCCTAACCCTAACCCTAACCCTAACCCTAACCCTAACCCTAACCCTAACCCTAACCCTAACCTAACCCTAACCCTAACCCTAACCCTAACCCTAACCCTAACCCTAACCCTAACCCTAACCCTAACCCTAACCCTAACCCTAACCCTAACCCTAACCCTAACCCTAACCCTAACCCTAACCCTAACCCTAACCCTAACCCTAACCCTAACCCTAACCCTAACCCTAACCCTAACCCTAACCCTAACCCTAACCCTAACCCTAACCCTAACCCTAACCCTAACCCTAACCCTAACCCTAACCCTAACCCTAACCCTAACCCTAACCCTAACCCTAACCCTAACCCTAACCCTAACCCTAACCCTAACCCTAACCCTAACCCTAACCCTAACCCTAACCCTAACCCTAACCCTAACCCTAACCCTAACCCTAACCCTAACCCTAACCCTAACCCTAACCCTAACCCTAACCCTAACCCTAACCCTAACCCTAACCCTAACCCTAACCCTAACCCTAACCCTAACCCTAACCCTAACCCTAACCCTAACCCTAACCCTAACCCTAACCCTAACCCTAACCCTAACCCTAACCCTAACCCTAACCCTAACCCTAACCCTAACCCTAACCCTAACCCTAACCCTAACCCTAACCCTAACCCTAACCCTAACCCTAACCCTAACCCTAACCCTAACCCTAACCCTAACCCTAACCCTAACCCTAACCCTAACCCTAACCCTAACCCTAACCCTAACCCTAACCCTAACCCTAACCCTAACCCTAACCCTAACCCTAACCCTAACCCTAACCCTAACCCTAACCCTAACCCTAACCCTAACCCTAACCCTAACCCTAACCCTAACCCTAACCCTAACCCTAACCCTAACCCTAACCCTAACCCTAACCCTAACCCTAACCCTAAACCCTAACCCTAACCCTAACCCTAACCCTAACCCTAACCCTAACCCTAACCCTAACCCTAACCCTAACCCTAACCCTAACCCTAACCCTAACCCTAACCCTAACCCTAACCCTAACCCTAACCCTAACCCTAACCCTAACCCTAACCCTAACCCCTAACCCTAACCCTAACCCTAACCCCTAACCCTAACCCTAACCCTAACCCTAACCCTAACCCTAACCCTAACCCTAACCCTAACCCTAACCCTAACCCTAACCCTAACCCTAACCCTAACCCTAACCCTAACCCTAACCCTAACCCCTAACCCCTAACCCCTAACCCCTAACCCCTAACCCCTAACCCCTAACCCCTAACCCCTAACCCTAACCCTAACCCTAACCCTAACCCTAACCCTAACCCTAACCCTAACCCTAACCCTAACCCTAACTAAAAGTCTAAAAGTCTAAAAGTCTAAAAGTCTAAAAGTCTAAAAGTCTAAAAGTCTAAAAGTCTAAAAGTCTAAAAGTCTAAAAGTCTAAAAGTCTAAAAGTCTAAAAGTCTAAAAGTCTAAAAGTCTAAAAGTCTAAAAGTCTAAAAGTCTAAAAGTCTAAAAGTCTAAAAGTCTAAAAGTCTAAAAGTCTAACCGTAATAGTCTAAGTCTAACCCTAAAAGTCTAAGTCTAACCCTAAAAGTCTAAGTCTAATTCTAACCCCATGTCTAATTTTACCACCCTCCACACCTACCTTTCTCACCTATGTTCCAGTGTCCTTCAAGTCCTTGCCGTGACAAAGCAAGACACACAACGTACGTGCATTGTTTAACTATTTGTTTATTACAGCACTGTTTTTACAAGGCAGGACTCATACAATCATATACATGTATGTATATACACGCTATACCAGCAACTATGCATTGAGAAGCAGAACATGTAATGAATAGGGGTCTGTGATTCCCCAACTTAGTTTATAGGCACAGCATCCACACATTCTGTACAAGGCACAACACAGTTTACAGGCGCAACATAACACATATTGCGTACATGGCACGACGCAATTTACAGGCGCAGCACACACATATGCAGTACAGCTGTAACACATGGTTCACATAGACGTCATACCAACCAGAGAAAGGGTACAAACCCACCATACCCCATTAGTGACACCACATTTGTGAGAACCCACCTCAAAAGCAGTGCAGATCTCAGCCCATCCAAAGACATTGCAATTCTCAGAACGGCCACAAAGGGGCGCGAGTCTCAGACTGGCCGGGAGGAACAAAATCACCTCCACCGGCCCTTGGTTACGGGGATGGGTTAGCCCTGCGCTAGAACAAACAAAGCAAAGCTAACCCAACCCCGTAAGCAAGGCAATGCTAAAGCCAATTTGGTTGAATTAAGTTGAATGCAAAGCCAAAGCCAATTTGGTTGATGCAAAATGACTGCAAGGCTAAAGCCAAATTTGGTTGAGATTAATTGAATGCAGAGGCTGGAATCAGCGCAACTCTTCAAATGGCCACAAGGGGGCGCGAGTCTCAGACTGGCCGGGAGGAACAAAATCGCCTCCACCGGTCCTTGGTTACGGGGATGGGTTAGCCCTGCGCTAGAACAAACAAAGCAAAGCTAACCCAACCCCGTAAGCAAGGCAATGCTAAAGCCAATTTGGTTTACATTAATTGGATGGAAAACTAAAGCCAATTTCGTTTACATTTAATTGGATGTAAAACTAAAGCCAATTTGGTTTACATTAAGTGAATGTAAAACTAAAGCCAATTTGATTGAAGTCAAGTGAATGTAAAACTAAAGCCAATTTGGTTGATGCAAAATGACTGCAAGGCTAAAGCCAAATTTGGTTGAGATTAATTGAATGCAGAGGCTGGAATCAGCGCAACTCTTCAAATGGCCACAAGGGGGCGCGAGTCTCAGACTGGCCGGGAGGAACAAAATCGCCTCCGCCGGCCCTTGGTTACGGGGTTGGGTTAGCCCTGCGCTAGAACAAACAAAGCAAAGCTAACCCAACCCCGTAAGCAAGGCAATGCTAAAGCCAATTTGGTTTACATTAATTGGATGGAAAACTAAAGCCAATTTGGTTTACATTTAATTGGATGTAAAACTAAAGCCAATTTGGTTTACAATAATTGAGTGTAAAGATAAAGCCAATTTGATTGAAGTCAAGTGAATGTAAAACTAAAGCCAATTTGGTTGAAATAAGTTGAATGCAAAGCCAAAGCCAATTTGATTGATGCAAAATGACTGCAAGGCTAAAGCCAATTTGGTTGAGATTAATTGAATGCAGATGCTGAAATCAGCACAGATCATCAAATGGCCACAAGGGGGCGCAAGTCTCAGACTGGCCGGTAAGGAACAAAATCGCCTCCGCCGGCCCTTGGTTACGGGGTTGGGTTAGCCCTGCGCTAGAACAAACAAAGCAAAGCTAACCCAACCCCGTAAGCAAGGCAAACTTAAAGCCAATTTGGTTTACATTAATTGAATGTAAAACTAAAGCCAATTTGGATTACATTTAATTGGATGTAAAACTAAAGCCAATTTGGTTTACATTAAGTGAATGTAAAGCTAAAGCCAATTTGATTGAAGTCAAGTGAATGTAAAACTAAAGCCAATTTGGTTGAAATAAGTTGAATGCAAAGCGAAAGCCAATTTGGTTGAGATCAATTGAATGCAGAGGCTGGAATCAGCGCAACTCTTCAAATGGCCACAAGGGGGCGCAAGTCTCAGACTGGCCGGGAGGAACAAAATCGCCTCCGCCGGCCCTTGGTTACGGGGTTGGGTTAGCCCTGCGCTAGAACAAACAAAGCAAAGCTAACCCAACCCCGTAAGCAAGGCAATGCTAAAGCCAATTTGGTTTACATTAATTGGATGGAAAACTAAAGCCAATTTGGTTTACATTAATCGAATGTAAAGCTAAAGCCAATTTGGTTTACATTAAGTGAATGTAAAACTAAAGCCAATTCGGTTTACATTAATTGAATGTAAAGCTAAAGCCAATTTGGTTGAAGTCAATTGAATGCAGACGCTGAAATCAGCGCAACTCTCAAAATGGCCACAAAGGGGCACGAGTCTGAAAGTGGGCAGGAAGGAACACAGATGGCATCAGAAGGAAGCGTTGATTGGCCTGGGAGCAGAAGGGCCCTCAGGAAGGGTGCGGGTGGGTTGGATCGCTGGGCTGAAGCTGATGGGATGAACTGTAATGAGACCGAGTGCTGCATCCCACACGTTGCCTGCGATGACCTTGGTGGGGGCTTGTGGCAGAGTGACAGGAAGATCATGGAAAGGGAACGGAGTGGGGATTCGGGTAACGGCTCAACTGAACTGAGCTGGCGGTGAGTGTGGGAGGCCAGGAAAGCCAATGGCAGCGCAGGGGGGAAGTCATCGACTGGAAGCATCGAAGGCATCTTCACCTGTAATACAGAGACACGCTTTAGAAGGAGGAACGCTGAGACCCAAACTGTGCTCACCGTCAGCCCACCCCCACAAAACGTGGAAGCCAAACACCACTCCAAGAAATGGCTTCAGAGTAAGGTTAGGAGTGTTTAACAGGAAAGGTGTTAGGGTTAGGTACATCAGGATTAGGGTTAGAGTGACCGTTAGGGAAGGCCAAGGCAAAGGCAGGAGCAAAAGGCAAGGAGAACAGCCGAGGGAACGCCAAAACAGAGGGCAAAGGCAAAGGGATGGGAAAGGCTTGGAGAATGCCAAAAGTCGCATCAGAGGTCAGGCCCAAGGAGAAGGCCACAGAGAACACCAGAACAGAGACCAAAGAGATCAACGCAGAAGGCCAAAATGGAGAGCGAGGTCCGTGAGAACGCTGCAGGGAAGGCCGATGCAGAAGGTGCAAGGGCAATGGCCAAAGAGAATGCAGCACAAAAGGCCAAAACCAAAGGCAAAGAGAATGCTGTAGGAGATGCCAAAACAAGAGGCCAAAGGGAAAGTGGCAATGAAGGCCGGGAGCAATGGCCAAAGAGAACGTGGAAGGGGACGCCAAAACCGAAGGCCAAAGAGAATGCCGCAGGGAACGCCAGAACAGGAGGCAAAGGGAACGTGGCAAAGAAGGCCAAGGACAAAGGCCAAGGGAATGTGGCACAGATGGCCAGAACCAAAGGCCAAAGAGAATACAGCGAAGGTGGCCAAGGGCAAATGGCCAAGAGAATGCCACAGGGAACGCCAAAACAGGAGGCAAAGGGAACGTGGCAAAGAAGGCCAAGGACAAAGGCCAAGGGAATGTGGCACAGATGGCCAGAACCAAAGGCCAAAGAGAACACAGCGAAGGTGGCCAAGGGCAAATGGCCAAGAGAATGCCACAGGGAACGCCAAAACAGGAGGGCAAGAGAACGCAGTAGGGAACAGCGAGGGCAAGGAGAACACAGCAGGGAAAGGCTGGAGGTGAGGAGAACACGGAAAGAAAAGGACAGGCAGCATTCAGGACACCATGAAGTGCAGAAATGAGCTCTGGGAACCCTACCTTGTGTCTCAGTAAGTAATGAGTAAACACTGGTGGGTGAGCATTGCCCTTACCTGCTGGGCAGACAATTACCAGCCAGCAAAGCAAGGTTCCGGGGCGTTCCAGGAAATGCAGATTTCAGTTTCTGCTGCTGCCGTGAAGAGCCGCGCATCTCCGTGCTGTCCTTAAAGCGCTCAGGAAAGGGAACAAAGCAGGGATTCAGGTAAAAGCTGGACTGAACCGAGCTGGCGGTGAGTGTGGGAGGACTGGAAAGATGATGGCATTGCAGGGGGGAAGCCATCAACTGGAAGCATCGAAGGCATCTTCACCTGTAATACAGAGACACGCTTTAGAAGGAGGAACGCTGAGACACAAACGATGCTCAGTCAGCCCACCCACAAAACATGGAAGCCAAACACGGCTCCAAGAAATGGCTTCAGAGTAAGGTTAGGAGTATTTAACAGAGAAGCTGTGGGGTTTTTGTTAGTATTACACAGAAGGTTACAGATGGGTTCAGTGCCCAATTGAAAGCACTATGGAAGGTGCAGGGTTAATTTGCACAGGTATCTATACAGTCATGGCTGCAATTCACACTTCATTTGGGGTTCAGAGCTTAGGGTTGGGGAGAAAGTATTGAGGTTAGGGTTATTAGGATCGTGCTCAGAGTGAGCGATAGGGAAGGCCAAGGCAAAGGTAAGAGCAAAAGGCAAGGAGAACAGCTGAGGGAATGCCAAAACGGAGGGCAAAGGCATGGACGACACCCAAGGGAAGGCAACACCAAAGGCAAAGGGAAGGCAAAGGCAGGGAGAGCACTGAAGAGAAAGCCTCGTCACAGGCCAGGCCTGAGGAGAAGGCTGCAGAGAACGCCAAAACAGAGACAAAAGAAAACAAATCAGGGAAGGCCAAAATGGAGGGCAAGGTCCATGAGAACGCTGCATGGAAGGCCAACGAAGAAGGCCAAGGGCAATGGCCAAAGAGAACATGGAAGGGAACGCCAAAACCAAAGGCCAAAGAGAACGCCGTAAGGGATGCCAAAACAAGAGGCCAAAGGGAATGTGGCAATGAAGGCTGAGGGCAATGGCCAAAGAGAACGCAGCCAGGAGCACCAAAACTGAAGGCCAAAGAGAATGTTGTAGGGAATGCCAGAACAGAAGGCAAAGGGAACGTGGCAAAGAAGGCCAAGGACAAAGGCCAAGGGAATGTGGCACAGATGGCCAGAACCGAAGGCCAAAGAGAACGCAGCAAAGGTGGCCAAGGGCAAATGGCCAAGAGAATGCCACAGGGAATGCCAAAACAGGAGGGCAAGAGAACGCAGTAGGGAACAGCGAGGGCAAGGAGAACACAGCAGGGAAAGGCTGGAGGTGAGGAGAACACGGAAAGAAAAGGACAGGCAGCATTCAGGACACCATGAAGTGCAGAAATGAGCTCTGGGAACCCTACCTTGTGTCTCAGTAAGTAATGAGTAAACACTGGTGGGTGAGCACTGCCCTTACCTGCTGGGCAGACAATTACCAGCCAGCAAAGCAAGGTTCCGGGGCGTTCCAGGAAATGCAGATTTCAGTTTCTGCTGCTGCCGTGAAGAGCCGCGCATCTCCGTGCTGTCCTTAAAGTGCTCAGGAGCAACGCAGCACTGCTGCCACCTGTGGGACACAACGCAGTAATGAAGGCGCTGCCCCGCATGTGTGGGGCTGCACCCTGAGCACGTTGCTGTAATGATGACACAAGGGTTGTAATTAATTATAATTATAATTAACATTAGGGATATAATTAATGTTATTCATAGGGTTGAAGTTACAGTTGGTCTAACATCAGTATTCTGCACTACAATCACAATTAAGGTTATTTGACAAAAAACATGAGGCATTATTTTTAAGGCAGCATTCAGGTTAAGAGACATTTTCAACACTGCGTTAAGGGTTTGGTTTACAGATACGCTGCAGGTTAACACAATTATCGTTAGAACTCCCATTCAGCTATGGGTTCAGGTCAAGGTTAACTTTAATGTTGCCTCCCAGCTAATCCCAGAGTGCCGAAGGCAAGCAGAACTCCCAGGGCAGGCAAAGGGAAGGAGAACTCTCATGGAATACCAAGGTAAATGCGAAGAAAACAGCCAAGCTAAGGCAAGGGCAAAAGCAAAGAGAGCACCAATGGAAAGCCAAGGTGAGGGCAAGGAGAACGCAACAGGAAAGGTCAGAATACAGCCAAAGAGAACACAGCAGGAAAGGCCAAGGGCAAAGGCCAAGAGAATGCAGCACAAAATGCCAAAACAAAAGGACAAGGGAACACAACGTGGAATGCCCAGGCAAGGGCTAAGAAAACATGGCAGGAAAAGCCAAAATAGGAGGCCAAAAAGAACGCGGCAAAGAAGGCCAATGCAGAATGTGGCTGGAACAGCAAGTTAGGAGGTCAAAGAGAACGCTGCAGGGAATGCCCAGGCAAGGGCCAAGACAATGTGGCAGGAAATGCCAAAACAGGAGGCCAAAGAGAATGCTGCCGGGAACGCCAAAACTGAATGCTGAAGAGGATGTGGCAACAGAAAGCCAAGGGCAATGGCCAAGAGATGTGGCATAGAACACAAAAACAGGAGGGCAAGGGCCAAGAGAACGTGGAAGGAAATGCCCAGGATGATGGCCAAGAGAACACGGCAAGAAACGCCAAAACAGGAGGGCAGGAGAACGCAGCAGGGAACACCAAAACTGAATGCCGAAGTGAATGTGGCAAAGAAAGCCAAGGGCAATGGCCAAGAGAACCCAGCACGGAACACAAAAACAGGAGGGCAAGAGAATGCCCAGCCAATGGCAACGGCTAAGAGAACGTGGAAGGAAATACCAAAACAGGAGGGCAGGAGAACGCAGCAGGGAACACCAAAACTGAATGCCGAAGTGAATGTGGCAAAGAAAGCCAAGGGCAATGGCCAAGAGAACCCAGCACGGAACACAAAAACAGGAGGGCAAGAGAATGCCCAGCCAATGGCAACGGCTAAGAGAACGTGGAAGGAAATACCAAAACAGGAGGGCAGGAGAACGCAGCTAGGAACACCAAAACTGAATGCCGAAGTGAATGTGGTAAAGAAAGCCAAGGGCAATAGCCAAGAGAACCCAGCATGGAACACAAAAACAGGAGGGCAAGAGAATGCAGTAGGGAACAGCAAGGGCAAAGGGAAGGAAAACACTGCAGTGAAAGGCCAGAGACAAAGAGAACACAGAAAGAAAAGGACAGGCAGCATCCAGGGCACCATAAAGTGCAATGAAGAACTCTGGGAGCACCGTGTTGTGCCGTGCTATGGAGTGGGTAAACACTGATGGGTGAGCATTGCCCTTACCTGCTGGGCAGACAATTACCAGCCAGCAAAGCGAGGCTCTGGGGCATTCCAGGAAATGCAGATTCCGGTTCCTTGCTGTTCCCATGAAGAGCCACGCATCTCCATGCAGTCGTTACAGCACTTGGGAGCGCTGCAACTCCGCAGCCACCTGTGGGACACAAAACAGTAATGAAGGCACTGCCCTGCAGATGTGCCTCTTTCACAAACCTGCACTCCTTTCCCTGATCAATGTGGCTGCACTCTGTGCGTGATGCTGCTTTCCAGCAGCACTGCAGCTGGGAACAACAGACAAGGAGAAGGCTCACGTACCCAACAATATCCATCTTCCATCTTCTCTGATAACTGCTCATTATACACTGCTCTCACCTTCGGTTTGGTAGGTGGGGATTGAGGAAGCAATGCCGGTCCCACAGACCCCTCCCTATCCCACACTGTGATGGCAGATCAGGATCTGGACCACCTGAGAACCTGACATCCAGGAGTCTTTGGGTCCTGATGAGACGAGTCCCAGAGCCCTGAGGGAATTCACCGCTGCAGTCACCAAGCCACTCTCAGTGGTATTTGAGAAGTCGAGGCAGTCAGGTGAAGTCCCTGGTGAGCAGAAAAAAGGCAACAGCACAGCTGTTACTGCAGATATAAAGTGTGACCCTGGGAACCACCAACGTGTCAGTCTCACCTCTGTGCTGCAAAAAAATCGAGGAGCAGATCCTCCTGGAAGTGACTCTGAAGCACACGTTCCAGTGCGTCACCACCCTCTGTGTGAAAAGCTTCCTCCTAATAACCAACCTAAACCTCCCCTGTTTCAGTTTAAAATCATTTCCCCTTGTCCTATCACGATCCACCCTCGTAAACAGCCGTTCCCCTTCCTGCTGTTCCCCCTTCAAGTACTGTGAGGCTGCAATGAGTTCGCCCCCAAGCCTTCTCTTCTCCAGGCTGAACAACCCCACTTCCCTCAACCTTTCCTTGTAGGAGAGCTGCTCCAACCGTCTGCTCATCTCAGTGCCTCCTCTGGACCCGCTCCATGAGCTCCACGTCCTTCCTGTGCTGGGGGCCCCAGGCCTGGATGCAGCACTGCAGATGAAGCCTCACAAGAGCCGAGCAGATGGGGATGATCACCTCCCTCTCCCTGCTGGCCGCTCCTCTTTTAACGCAGCCCAGAACACAGCTGGCCTTCCAGGCTGCAAGCACGCTCTGCTGGCTGATGTCCACTCATGGATCCCAGCTCATCCACCGGGAGCCGCAAGTAATTTTCTGTGGGGCTGCTCTCAAGGTGTTCTTTGCTGAGTTTGTACAAACACCTGGGATTGCCCCTTCATCAGTGACATTGACAGTGGGGCTGAGTGCACCCTAATGACACCGAGCTTTGGGGTGCAGTGACACACTAGAGGGACAACGCCATCCAGAGGGACCTCAACAGGCTGAGTAGTGGCACTCAGCGATGTACCTTCCTGGCCCAGAAAGCCAACCGTACGCTGGGCTCCATCCAAAGATGTGTGGTCAGCAGGCGAAGGGAGCTGGTCCTGCCCTTCTGCTCTGCGCTGTGAGGCCTCACCTGGAGGTGCTGCATCTGGATGTGGATGTCCGCAGCGCAGGACAGACGTGGAGCTGTTGGAGAACATCCAGAGAACAGCCACAAATATGAACTGAGGGATGGAACGCCTTTCCTATAAAGAGAGAGAGCTGGAGCTGTTCAGCCTGCAGAAGTGAAAGCTCCAAGGTGATCTGGTAACAGCCTTTCAACACCTGAAGGGAAGAATAAGGAAAGATTTAGCCTAGATATAAAGAAAATCTGGTACAGTGAGGGTGGTGACACAGCAGAACAGGTTACCCAGACATGTGATGGATGCCCCGTCCCTTCCAAGGTGAGGCTGGGTCAGCCTCTGGGCAGCCAGATCTGGCTGTGGATGTTCCTGTTCATTGTGTGGCAGTTGGACGAGATCACCACCAATGGTATCAAGTACTCTGGCTAGGATAATCCACATCCATCAGAGCCTCTCTGGGCCAGTCCCAGTATTCAGCAGAGCAGGGGCTTCACTTCATCACACTGGGGTGATACTGAGTACAGCAGTCCAGAAGAGGACAATCCTTGGCTTTCTATAAAGACGAAGATTTATTACACCTAAGGGTGCACAGAACGCCCTTAAACAACTCTGCATGGTTGGAAGCAGTGCATAACAGCCCTGAAATAAAGGAAGAATAAGTTACCCCATTCCAAAGATGAACACTCAGCCCACACTGCCAAGGAAGCAGTCTCCAGGTAGAGATGCTGCCCTTACGGCTTCCACCCCTTAAAAGTGGTCAGGATAAAAGAAAAAAAAAAAAAAAAAAAGGGAGAATGCAGCCCTGAAATAAAGAAAAAACAAAGAAACCACTTACACCCGTCTCAAAGGCCAAAACTCACCCCTGCTCCACAGGAGACAGTCTCCAGAGATCAATGCTGCCCTTACATCTGCCAGCACTTCAATGTGGTCAGGATGCCCCAAAAACAGGAAAGGTCACAGTCCTAAAACAAGAAGGAATGAATCACCCTTTCTCAAGGACCAGAGCTCATCCCACACTCCCAAGGAGATGGTCTCTAAAGACAGATACCACCTTAAAGGCTGCCAGCCCTTAAGTGGGGTCAGGATCCCCCCAACAACAAGATATTGCAACCCTGGAATAAAGAATCACTCACCCAGTTTCAAGGGTTCACCCCACGCTCTAAAGGAAGCAATCTCCAGGTGCAGTTGCTGCTCCTTCTGCTGACAGACCTTAAATGTGGTCAGGAGCCCCCAGAAAGTGAAATTACAATCCAGCAGTAAAGAAGAAATCAATGACCCCATTCCAAAAACAAACAGCCCACATCCCAAAGGAAGGAGCCTCCATGCAGAGATGCTGCCCTCACAGCTTCCAGCCCTTAAAAGTGGTCAGGATCCCCCAAAAGGGAAAGACCAGAGCCCCGTAATAAAGCAGCAGTCACTCACCCCATTCCAAAGGGCAGAACTCGCTCCCAATGCTCCCAAGGAGGCAGCTCCCAAGCAGAATGCTGCTCTGTCTGTTCCCAGCCCTTAAATATGGGCAGGGAGGGGGTGGAGCCAAGCTCAGCCCTATCCGGTCCCACAGGTAAATTGCTTCCACCTGTGCTGGCAGGGCTGGCCACACCCCTCACCAGGTGCTCAATTACTGCTTCAGACCGTAAACAACAACAAAAAAAGACTAATTACAAGCAGGTGATTGGATCTGCCTGTCCGGCAAGGGAGTTTGATCAAAGGATGAGAAACAATTGCATGCATATTTTGATTGAAGTCTGTCCTCAAAAGCATTCAGTAAAATTTCTAATAGATAGGGGAGCACAAATTTCAGTATGATACAGCACACAAATTTCAGTACTGATACAGCAAGATGCTGAAAAGCTGTGTGTGCAGCCTGGATGGCAGAGTTGAGATTACCGGTGTGATCGGAGCGAGCTCTGTTTGCCAAACTAGTGGGGACAGCTTGTGGCTCTCCAGTGAGAAACGTGTCGCCTACTTTCTTTGCAATTAAAGCCCATTGTGAAAACAATTCAGGATTTGACATAGTCAGTGGGTGAACCTGGCACCTGCCTGTATGGCAGTGTGTGGCCTTTTGGGTCAAGTTTCAATCCCAGACTCCAAAGAAATAGGCAGGCTGCAGCGTGTGCACTTTACGCAGCCCCTGTGCTCCCTGAAGCAGGGGTCGCTAACATACCACTGTACCCCATTTCTGCTGCAGCATGATGTGGGATTTCTGAACTCATAGCAGGTTTGGAAAAAAAATCGTTTCCAGAACAGACTCCCCACATAACTCGTTGTCATCTGGTTTGGAAACCAGATGGAAGGTGGTGATTAATAATCGATTATCAGTGTCTGAAAGCTTATACAACCCCGCTAGGAGCTGCTGTCCCAAACCTTGCTTACTTGGCAAGCAAGTTGGGGTGATGCCATGGAGTGATGCTGGGATGACACTGGGGTGAAGTTGTGGACTGAGCCTGGAGAGTGACGATGGGGGGTGATGCTGGGGTATTGCGGGTGGGGGGGGGGGGGGAATCAGAGAGAGAGATATACTCGATGGAGACACTGGGGTGACTTAGTGTGATGTTGGGGGGTGACATTGCTGGCACGACTCTGGGAGTGACATTGGGGTGACACTGGAGAGTGATTCTGAAGTGTCATTGTAGTGGCATGGGTTATGTTGGGGCTTTTTGGGGAGGAAGGGTGGGTGACATCAGGGAGTGAACACTGGGTGGTGACGTTGTTGGGGTGTTATATTGGGGACCTAACGGCCCCTGACTGAAGAATGATCCTGGAATTGAAAAAGGGATTTTGGCAGTTTTAAGGGAGTTGATATTTGTGGCTGTGGCTGCAAATGTTTTGTAGAGAGAGCTGTCCCTGGTATTTGGTCTTGTTCTTGCGAAGACTTGTTTTGCAAGCCGATGTTCCAGCTGGGCTCTTGTATGGGAACTGCTGAGTCATGGCCTGAACCTCTGATTGATCACCTGAGGCGAGCCATGAGGCAGCCAGAGGAGCACAGGTGAAGGCAATTCAATTCACCTGTGCTGCCAGAAGGGGTGGAGCCAGGCTGCCCCCTCCTAGAGCTATTTAAGAGCTGGCTGCCAGGGGGGAAGGGTTTCTGCTGGAGATCTGCTCTGCTAGAGTTTTGTGAGTGAGCCCAGGATAGGGGTAAGCCTTCTATTTATTCTCTTTTGTTGTTGTAGTCTGCTTTGCCTAACTGTCTTGTTTATTTTGTGATTATAGCATCCTAAAATTCTTAGATTGTAAAGTTCTGTATCATGTACTGGCTGAACGGGTACAGCATGCAAGTGGATCAAACCCTACAGACCCTGGGGAGAATGAAAGTGGGAGAAAGAGTGGAAGTGTGCTTTGAAGCAGGGGATGCCCTGCTAGTGATGCTGATCAAATCCGCTGCTGGCATGTTCCTTCTCTCTCCTTTTCTGTGGCTTGCCATCTCTCAAGGGTCAGATAGTAATAGCATACTTGCTTAGGGAGATTCTGCTTCCCACTTAATGGAATCATCTAAAATTTTAGAGTGACACCTAGAGGGAGTGACACGGTGGTTATGTTGGAGTGATGTTGGGGTATCAATAGGATAGATGTTAGGGAGTAGCATGATAGGGTGACATCATTGGGAGTGATGTTGGAGTACCACAGGGATTTAATGTGAATGACTGGTTCTGGGGTGAGAGCATTGGGGTGACACTGGGGAATGACAATGTTGGAGTAATGCTGAGAGTGGATATTGTGGTGACGGTGAGGGGTGACATTAGGAAGTGACTCCAGGGTGACATTGTTGGGTTGGCACTGGTGGGTGATGTTGGGATGAAAGGGGGGTGATGTGAAGGAGTAATGCTGGGGGATTGATGCTGGAGCATCCCTGGGGGGTGACATCAGGGAGTGTTGGCGCTGATATTTGGAATGAAATAATGAGGTTTTGGGAACTCAATTTGGGGTGAATTAGCAAGGACGTGAACCTGGAGTTTGGTGTGAAATACTGATGGTTTGTGTCTGGAATATGACGTGAAATGGGCTTTGGAGCTTATTTGGATGGCAGTTTTCAGCGTAAAAAATGCTCTTTACAGTTTCCTTGCAGGAAGAGAATAAAGAAAAGTCTGCTTTCACACAGGAGGGGATATGATATACCTTTAGCTGATTCCCACAGGGGTGTACATATTCTCCCACTATTGCTCAAGCCACCTCAGTGAACTTTGACAGAGTTTCACTGCCTTAGGATGTGTATCCATGTGTAGATGATATTTAATTGCAAGCTCATACTCTGGAAAGGTGGGGGAAGTGGCAGCAGCACTAGATGACTGAGAATTTGAGATTCCACCTGCAAACTGTCAGGGGCTAAGTAAAGGAGTGAAACTTTAAGGCAGCAAAGGCCAGCAAAATTGTGCAAACTTGACTAAACCAAAGCGGAGATATGGGAAACCAGTGTGAACAGAAGCAAAGCTGTGCAAAATCTTACAAAACCACGTGAACTTCATGGAATCTCAGTGAAGACCAGTGATCCTGCAAAGTCTTCAGCGAACCAGGGCGGACTTCTGCAAAGCCCAGTGAAGATCCACAAGCCTGTACAAAAATACCGTGAATCCGCATGGACAGTACAAGGAACCCAAGTGAAAACCCACAACATCGTGCGTCCTTTGCTTTATTCAGGTTTGTTATCTGGCAATGCAGCCCAGCTGGATAAGGCTCTTGTAGACTGGTAGTATTTTCTTCAGGAACACTGAAATCTGAATCAGTGGGACATCGTCCATGATCTATTATCCAACTCTTACCTTCTCCTCCCCTGGTTTCTCATTGCCTGAGCACTTCAGGTTCACAGAAGATGAAAATGAAAAGAAAAAAGGAAAAGGAAAACGGAAATGAAAAAAGGGGAATAAAAATGAAAAAAGAGAAAAGGAAAGGAGAAAAGAACGATGTAGAAAAAGAAAGAAAGAGAAATAACTAGAATTATTAAAAGGAACATTATTAGAAAAAGAAAAAAGAATTTGAAATACAATGAGGATAGGAAAAAGGCGAGGAAAAAGACAAAATAATTGGAATTAGGAAAATAAATAGAAAACGATTTGGAAATAGAACTAGAAGAATTGGAAAAGGCAGAGGAAAAAGAACTGGAATTAGAAAAAGAATTACAAAAATAAAAAGGAAAAAGAAAACCAATTAGGGAAAAAAATATTAGAAAAGGAAAAAAATCAAGAATTAGAAAAAGCAAAAGAATTAGAAAAAGAATTAGGAAATAAGACAAAAAGAATTAGAAAAAGAGTAAGAAACAGAAAAACAAGAAAAGGGGAGAAGAAAAAGGTGAAGAAAATATTATAAAAATAATTTGAAATAGAAAAGAAAGAAAATAATTAAATTAGAAAATGAAAGAGAAAAACAATTAGAAAACGAAAAAACGAGGACAAATTAGGATTAGAATGAGAATTGGAAAAAGATAAGGAACTGGAAAAAAATGGGAAATGAGAAAGAATTAGAAAAAAAATATTAGAAAAGGAATTGGAAAAGGAGCTAAAAGTAGAAAGACAAAAAAAGAGGGAAAAAATAAAGGAAAATGGAAAAGTGAGAAAAAAGTCTAGAAAAAGAACTAGAAATAGAACAATGAAAAATAAAAAAGAGAATAATTAGAAAAAATAGAAGAAGAATTAGAAAAAGAATTAGAGAGAGAAAAACAAAAATATGGAAAAGAAGATGAAAAGGAATTGGAAAAAGAAAAGGAATTGTATAAAAAGGAATTGAGAAAAGAAAAAATGGAAAAAAATAGATGAAAAATTGGAGAGAGAACTGGAAATGGAAACAGACCTGGAAAAAGAATTGGAAAATGAAAAAGAAGAGAAAGGAAACAAAAGCACTAGAGCAAGAGAAAGAATATGAAAAGAAAAGGAATTAGAAAAAGAAAACCAATGGATAAAGAAAAAGGAGAAGAATTAGAAGGATAATTGGAAAAGGAAAAAAACTGCAAAAAGAAAAACCTGGAAACAGAAAAAGAGCTGGAAAAAGATTGAGAAAAATAAAATGAATTAGAAAAAGGAAAAATATAAAGAAAAAATAGAAAGATAACAAGATTTACAATGAAAAGTAGAAAAATATTTAGAATCTGAAAAAAAAAACAATCAAAAAGAACAGAAAAAAATAGAAAATGAATTAGAAAATTAATTTAAAAAATTAGAAAAAATTGGAAAATGTAAAAGAAAAAACTGAAACAGAAAAATGAAAAAGACATGGAACAGGGAAAAGATGTGGAACAGGGAAAAGAAAAAGTACCACAATTAGAAAAAGAGTTGGAGTTAGAAAAAATTGAAATAGAAAAAAGAAAGACTTAGACTGGGAAAAGGACCACAAAAAAGGCTTGGAAAAAGAAATAGAATTAGAAAAAGAAAAAACAAAGAGCAGGAAATGAATTAGAAAAAGAATTAGAGAAATCATTAGAAAAGGAAAAAGAAAATTAGAACACAAAAAGTATTAGAAAGACCAAAAAGTATTTTTTTTAAAAAAAGAAGAAGAATTAAAATTAGATTGAGAAATGGAAAAAGGAAATAAAAAGGAATTGGAAAAAGAAAAAGAATGAGAAAAAGAAAAAAATAGAAAAAGAATTAGACAAATAGTTTGAATTAGACAAAGAATTAGGAAAAAAAAATAGGAAATGATCCAGAAAGAGAACACAAGAACTACAATTTGAAAAAGAATTGGGATTCAAAAAAGAAAAAAAAAATGAAATAGGAAAAGGAAAAAGACTTGCAATGGAAAGAAAAACTTGCAACAGGAAAAAGAAATAGGAAAAGAATTAGGAAAAAAAATTAGAAAAACAAAGCAGATTAGTGTCTTGCTCCAATTTATAGGAGGGAGAGGAGGTTCTTTTATTATCTATATACCCGGCGTGAGATTAAGAAACAACAGTTGAAATGTTGGTCCGACCAATTTATTACAAATCGTAATTAGGGAAATGGGGAAGGGGAGGACGGAGGCTATTACGAATCAGGGTAATGGGGAAGGGGAGGAGGGCGATAGGAAAGATAGAAAAGATAGAGAAGACAAAGCAAGGAGTCTTTATAGGAAGCAAGAGGGAGACAGTCACCACCATGGATCTAGCGTGCTTTGTAGTTCAGTCTTTGATCTTCAGTAGTGGTGGGTCGTCAGGCATTGTTCTGTTGACAACGAGGAGAATGATGAGAACGACGGCCATGACCATGGCGATGACAGCCCCTTTTCAATAGTTTCAAAGTGGTCGAGTCAGCTGTCTTTGGAGTGACAGCTCAAATCCAATGTGGTTGAGTCAGCTCTCCTTGGAGCGGCAGCTTCTGGCTCTGGGATCTCAGCAGAAACTCCTTTGTTCCCATCTTCTGGGCCTTGCCAGCAGACAAGAGGGAACAGGGATGCCCATCTGCATCTTGTTTTTCACAGAACACGATGGTATAATTCCCCAATTTTCCCATACCAAGCTGGAGCTCTTTAGTCACAGGCCAGATCTTCTGCCAGTGAACACTCCTGAGCACTCTATTCCGGAGGCAAGCAGCTCTGGAGGAAGGGGCTTTCAAATGTTCCCAAAGTGATACCGATTGTCACACGGTTAGCACCCATCACTTGCCTCCTTAACAAATCATTGAGTCTTATCACAAGAAAAACCTCAGGAAGCAAGCTTTGAGCCAAAAAACAAAGGATTATCACAATTAGAAACAGGAAAGAAGAAACAGATTTAGAAAGAGAGAAAGATTTAGAAAAGGGAATGGAAAAATAATTAATAAAGGAAAAAGAATTGGAATGGGAATTGTAATATGTTGAAGAAAATAAAATACGGAAAGGAATATGACTAAGAAAAGGAACATGAAGAAAAAGAAAAACAATTGGAAACAAACAGAATTGGAAACAGAATTATCAAAAGAAAAAGAATTAGAAAGAAATAGAAAAAATTCAAAACAAAAAAGAATTTGAAAAAGTCTTAAGAAAACAAATTAGAAAGAGAAAGAAAAGGAAATAAAAGAACAAGGAGAGTAAAGAAAAAGGTAAAAATAAAAAAATGAAGCAGAAAACTATTCGGAAAAGGAATTGGAAAAGGAATTGGAAAAAAGAAAAGCAGTAGAATTAGAAAGTGGATTAGGAAATGAAAATTATAAAAAGGGGGGAAAAAATCAAAGGGAACTGGAAAAGGAACTGGAAAAGGAGAAAGACAAGAAGTTAACTCTGGATACCCCAAGTCTTACATGGCACGCACTAGAAGCCTGTTTTGCAACCTACCTCTTCTTTTTGCATCTCACTTGGTCAAAGCAGAGCAGTCACCATTTGGGCTCACTGTAGCTCCAACTAGGCGTAGATTGGCAACATGAAACACAAGAAAAATGAGAAATATTGCATAATGTCAAGAAATGATATTGAACCTAAAAAGAACAAACCCATGTTTGGTGGGAGCGACAGAAGGCAGAGACATCACATCAGTACTTGCGAGCCCTAAAGATGGGGGAAAAGAAAGAATACCTGGTGAAAGCCATGTGAGTGCAAGAGACAACTGATGCTGAGCCCAAAGAACTTCTACAAGTGTGGGAGCAACTTCAGAGATCAACACAGCTTGCCAGACAGAGTAAGGAGTGGATATTGGCATCCATCTATGGCTGTAGTTTTCTACTATAAACACAATGAGCCTCAGTAGAGTCCTTGCACCACTCGGGAGAGCCGCAGTTTTTCCACCACCGCTCACTGGACACAAGATAAGTAGACGTCACCATCAGGTAATGATGAAGGAATCAGTTCCCCTTTCCAAGGATCAGGGCACAACCAGCGCTACAACCCGGGGAGGCTTGAAAGGCCAATGCCATCTGATAGTGGAGTCTCCAACCCTAGAAGGAAAGAAGAAACCTTCACGTCTGGTACTGAACAACATGGGGCAGGGAGAAACAGAGGTAGTTCTCGATACTCCATGTTGTACACAGCACTCACTAGAAGCCTGTTTTGGAGCCTACCTCTTCATTTCACATCACACTTGGTCAACACTTAGTTGTATGCATTCGGGTCACCCAAGCTCCAACTAAATGTTGATTGGCAACATGAAAAACAAGACAAGACAAACGCTGCGTAATGGTAAGAAATGATACTGAATGAAAAGCAAACAAAACCCTATTACAAAGCAAAGAACATGCCCTATTACCTTGATGCTCACCTTTTCCCCTGATTCCTCATTGCCTGAGTATTTCAGGTTCACAGACCTTCCCGATGCTTAACTGTACATGGGCATACTGGCTAAATAGAAACTGTTGCTAGCTAAATGTTTATCTATTGCTAATGGCTTACATTCTCCTCCTTAAATTTTCTATCATCACTGAGGTCCTGTCTGACCAGCATCAAAAATCAGTAGTCTTGCAACATAATGAGCCTACTGATATCATTGTCAAGGGTTTTGGATTTCTAAAGGCATTATCGTAATGTTTAGGAGCGCAATGTCTGTTGTCTGGAACTCAAGGCTCAGAGGTATTCCAGATGGCTGGACAGATAACAGCAGCAGTCCTTGTACCCATACATTCATTACTCCATCTACCCACTGAGCAAGCACCAATGTGGAAAATTCATCAAACAGGCAAGTGAAGGAGACCCTCAGAGACTCCTGATGAAATAAAAACACTCCCAAAAAGAGCTGTTAGTACTTAGTAGTACTAAGTAGTAATTAGTAGTAGTAAACAAACAACACAAGACTGGAGCAGAGACAATGACGTGAAATACTCACGTTTTAGTTCTAATGCAGAAACAACATTCCATTCCTACATAAGTACACAAACACTGTGTAACCTCACAAAATGACTACGTTTGAGGAGCACGTTGCTCCATGACAGCTCGTGCAGTGGGAGAATGAAGAATGCCTGAATCCAGGTCTGTGATCTGTTTTGGTAGCACGTGGGGTCACTTCTGGAGACTGCAGGACTATGGCATGACACGCAGCCCACTGGCAGGAAGAGGAGAGCATCAAGATCTGCTAGCAAGAAAGAAGAAGAAATCCCTGAGTCTTTTTTCTCCACAAGCATTTGTGATTCTTTCTCCTCTGCAGGGAAAAAAATAAACAAAAAAACTCCATTGTGATTCAGTCCCAGCACAATGATTAGGTGTATGGTATGTACTGAAGCATTGTGTATTAGGACAAAAGCTGCGGGAGAGTTAGTGACAGGATCATAAGTAAAACTAACTAGATGCCCAGTACTGCCAATATGGGCATGGGACCGTGACCAGCCAGTGACTGTGTTAAGGTCATCATAAGCAATTACAAAAATTAATCTGAAGAAGATTCCTGTCCAAAGCAGTAACACCAATGATACCACAGGGATCCCAGACAAAGGAGCAGAGTGAGAAGGGAACATGTGAGCTACAGCAACAGTATCAGCATTCGTTAGCATCTGGAAAACAAGAGAGAACTTCCTGGTTCCAAAGAAACCAAGGTTATAAGAAGCAAAACTGGAAAAGAAAACAAAACAAAAATAAGACTTCCTGGTCCTAAATGAACCAAAGTTAGAAGGGAGGTGAAATCCAGATGGTTAATTTTGTACAGTTCCTCCTGATCATCTTGAGGCTTCCACAAGTATTTGTGAAGAGTCTCCCTGAGGGTTAAAGGGACAGGACCACAGTGGGGCAAATCAATCAACAGCAGTTGTCCTGGGGAGTAATCATCCCAATAAGCAGCTCTTGGAGTAAGGGACCACTGGCAGTGGTTGCCCATGGTGAAAAATATTCCAGGTCCCCAATAACCCTCTGATTCCTTTTCAGTCAGCAAGATCTTACCTCCCTCTGTTAATGGCACTTTCCACACATACTGATTTCCTAAGGGTGTCACCAAAATCCTTCCTTACTTTGGCCGGCTCCGTAGCAAACAGGGAACTTTGTCAGTACGAACATCAGAATACCCACTGCCAGTCTCTTCCCATGCACGCCCAGTTTCTATCTAAAGGCAGGGAAGGATCACAGGTTTCCCAACTTGTCTTTTTGGGCTCTCACATCCTCAAGATTTTCTCCTGGAGGAAAGTCACTACCTGGGGAACTAGCATCTATCTCCCTGTCATTTACCAACTGTTCTCTAAGGGCTTGCTGAGGGAGGCCTTTTGAATGTTCTTCTTTTTCTGTCCCCTAAGATCTTCTACTTGGTACTGCAGGTATGTCACCAATTCCTGAAAGGACTTTATAATTTGGGTTTCTACCATGTGCTGTTCATTGCGGATCTCTATGGCAGCACTAAGAGCAGCTCCTGGAACTGCACAAATGATTGATATTCTCTTTTCCTCCCCCATACAAATTTGCTTGTGGAGGGAATTTAATATTACCCATGACTCCCTCGAAGTTGGACCAATTATTCCATGCCCATTTCATCTCCATGGGGGAGAGTTTGGCACTATGCTTTTTTAAGAGATTGAGGAGCAGATTCCTGCTCTATTTTTTTTTTTTTTTTTTTTTTTTTTTGTAACCATCATGCCTCAAAATGTGGAGCAATCTCTTCATGGAAGGGTAGGGGGGGGAACACGTACCATCAACAACTTGCTCCTTACACTCCCAAAGTGTACACGCACACTCTCTTCTACCAGTAAGGCAGTTGCTGATACCACCTGGACACAGCCACACGTTCAGGCCAACCCTGAGATACAGGGTCTAATACCTTGAACAACTATGAATAGGTTTTCTTTTGTCTCCCTATTATTGTGTTAGAATGCCTAAAACAGCTCTTTCACTGACAGTTATCAAAAGGTGAAATGGTTCCTTTAAGGCAGGCAGCTCTAACACAGGTGCTGTGATTAAGTCCTGTTTCAATACTTCTACTAATTCTTTTCCCTCTTCTGTCCATTTTAATATGTTGGGTTCTCCCTGTGATAGTTGGAGATACAATCTTTGTTTCTTGTACATATTCTTCTATTCACAAAATACAGAATGCAATCAAACCTAGAAACTTTTGCCGCTCCCTCTTTGTCCTGGGCAAATGAAGCTGCACAGTGCCCTGAATTCCTTCAGAACTCTCCATTTCCCTTCAGAAATCACATGCCCGAGGTATCTGACTTCCTTTTCCACATACTACAGTTCAAACAGCCCTAGCCCATATTCCCAAGAAATTCAGTTTTACTTAGTCTCTTACTTTAGACTCCTCTTTTCCACAACTCAGCAAATCATCTACATACTGAAACAGCTTCACCTCCTCTTCAACCTGAAACTTTTCCAAAACTTTCTCCAGCACTGAATTAGTTAAAACAAAAATAAAATATAAAATATATAATGTATATAAAATAATACATAATAATACAATATATAATATCTATAATAATATAATACATAAAATATAATAAAAATAAATTAGGCGATTCTATGTACCCTTGGGGTAAAGCAATCCACCTCTCTTGCTATTTTTGTTGCATTTTTGGATCCTCTCATTCAAGGGCAAAAAGATCTTGACTCTCTGAGTCTAAAATACAGGTCCCGAAAGCATCTTTGAGGTCTGTTACACTGAACCATTTGTGTCTGTGTGGGATTTGACTCATTAAAGTATAGGGGTTAGGAAGCAGGGGGGTCACTTGAGAACCATTTCACTAATTTCTCTTGGATCTTGTACCAGTCGATAGGTGCTATTTGCCTTCTGTAATGGCAAAACTGGAGTGTTATAGGGTGACATAGAGTCCCAGAAAACCATCTTAACCAATGTTTGTATTACAGCCTTTAGACCCATTATCCTTTCTAAAGGCATGGGGGTTAACTGTCCCTGTTTTGCAGCTTCACTCCCTCCTTGGACAGTTATTGTTAAGGAAGTAATTCCGAGTCCACCCAGTTTCCTTCCCCTGCTCGCACCTTTGGATTTATTTCTTTTTCATTAGCAGTTATTAATAGATTCATTGACACCTTTATACCTGCTTCACAAGTTTTCAACTGCAATCCTAGAGCTGTTCAGCAGCTTTCTTTGTGAAAGGCAAATTATCCTGTGCTACATACAGAACTACTGGAAACTTCCACTGCAAAAACACAACCTACCTCTCACAAGGGGGAGAGCAGTGCAGATGGTATGCAGCAGCTATGCACAGCGTGCCTTTCACTTGCTTTTCCTCTCTCCATCTTCCATTAGCAAGCAGCATCTCCAATCTTTCCTTGCTAAAAAATCACTTAGGTAAAAAAGAACTGGCAAGCTCGCTTTAAAAATTTCCTTACTATACAACTTGATGCTTTAAAGCAGAAGCTCTCCCAGCAGTGACCTACCTTAGACAAGCTCAACTTTTGAGAGAAAAGTTATTCCTCTGCCTCTGCAGACTTTGCACACATTGCCAGGGGCAGCAGTCAGCCCAGTTCTCAGCACAGCTTTAGCAGCCACAGAAACCCAGTTGATGCCTGCTGTGCTTTTCGCTCTTCTGAAACACCGTGCTGCTGCAAGAAGCAAGGAGTAAAATCACAGAAGCACAGAACTGGGCCTGGAAGGACCTCCAGGGATCACTGAGTCCAACCCCCTGCAAAACGGGCTCCTACAGCAGGCTGCGCAGGTGGGCGTCCAGGCGGTTCTGGAATATCTCCAGACAAGGAGAAGCCACAGCCTCCCTGGGCAGCCTGTTCCAGAGGTGCGCCATCCTCACCGAGAAGAACTCCCTTCTCATCCATGGGCGGAACTTCCCGTGCTCCACTTTACGGCCATCTCCCTTTGCTTGGGGCCGCGCAGGGCTCCTCTCCCTGTCCCGCACACCTCTGGCGGAGCTGCCCTCAGCACTCGCTCCCGTTGTGCCTTGGCTTCCGCCTCGCTGCTGCCAGGACAGCAACGGCTGCCACCGAGGTCTGTCGCACCTCCAACAGCTGGCTCCAAACGACCGTTCCCGAGCACGGCAGCTAAGCCAATTGCAGCCGGCGGACCTACTGCGGATGAAGGAATCCCCGGGGGAGGGGACAGCGCTGAAGCTAACCAATGAGAGACTGCCAGGGGTGGGACAGAGCTGATGCTGACCAATGAGACACCAGGTCTGAGTGAGCTCGTCCTGCCGCAGCGTGATGGTGCCAGGGCTGCAGATGTTCTGTGCAGACAGCCCGGAGGTTGGGAGCCAGGAATGAACGCGGCTGGAGGAGAGAGGTGTTAGGGAGCAGCCAAGGCATCACAAGGCATCCAAAAGCCCTGAAAGGCATCACAAAGCCACCGCCAGGAAGCTTGGGGTTATCACGAGCAGCATCCAGGATGCTAGAGATTATTTGCTACCGTACCAAATGGGAGCTGCAGACACCCCAAAGCCAGACAAAACGGGAACTAACCCCGAGCTCTGCTTCGTGCACCCCACAGCTTCAGCATTGCAAGCTGAAGTACCTCATTGTTTGTTGCATTCATCCCAGTCCTTGTGAATGAAGACTCCACAGGCAGTCAAGGTGTTGAGTGAGCACAAGTGTGCTTTTATTATTAAAGGAAAAGACAGGAGGGCGTGAGAGGTCCAGGTAAAGATGGGAATCCTCCTCTCTTGGATGGACAGGTCACAGAGAGAGTGGCTCAGAGCTCTCAGAGCCGCTGCATGGTGCCTGGGACTGGAGGCCTGATTCTAAGTCCCCCTCCAAGAGGCACGGCTTCTCCTCACTGTTGCTGACCTGCTCCTGCACGGAGGTGCTGCTGTCGGGGCACTCAGGCTGTGCTTGGGCTGGGCTGCACTGCAGAGGCACCAGGTCACAGTCCAGGCTGGTGCCTGTGGTTTCTGGCAGGCTCAGGTCAGCATCTTCAGCAGAGCCGGGAGAAATGAGGGCTTGGACTTGGATGAGCTCCTCGTGTCCGTCACTGTTGTTATGTGGCAGGCTGTCAGCTGATCCACAGCCACTTGTGCTTCCTGCGAGCTCTCCATTGGTGGAAGCATACAGCCCAGCATCGCTACTTGCTCCGGCTCTGCTAGGTTGACAAGAGCTCAAATCACCTATAAAAGAATGAACGGGGTTGGTGTCAAACTTCCACAAGCTGAATTATGAAAGTGGTTCTTGATCGGGGGAGAACTGAAGGTGTCAGGTACGGGCTGGATCGCTAGAAGGAGATACAAGCCCACTGACAGCAAGAATTCTACGTTGCTGAGAAGCAGGGTGTTGAAAGCAGGATTTGCACCCTTACCTGCCAGGACTACAACGTCTGTCTCTGTGGGCTCCCTGGGACGGCACTGCGGTTGGCGTTTGGCCCCAGAAGATGGTTTTCCCAGGCTGAAGCAGGAACACCAACAGCCAGCTGGTGATTCCTTCATCCTTCCCAGTGGACTTGGTCTGGAGAGAAGAAACAGGGAATGGTGTGAGTTGTGCATGGAACTCCAAAAGCATCTCTGACTCTGACACTGACAGCTCATCAGCCCCATCTCACTGCCATGTCTAGTTTCTCGTACCAGCAGGTCTGACCAACAGCTCTGCTTCGAGGAGAACCGGAATTGGATTCAGGCACGTGGCCCTGAAGTCCGGAAAACCCCAACGTTTCCAGGTACAGCCAGCACAGGCCAGGACAGATGTCAGCGTGGCTTTGTGCATCTTGTGACTGCCTGCCCAGCAAGGAGGGAATGCCAGCCTTGTGTGGCTAAATGCAGCCCGGCGGGCAACTGAATGTGAGTTCTGTCGCAAATATGGGATTAACTATTTTCATCTAAAAAAATCATTGCTAAACCTCTCCCCATCAAAAAGGAAGCATGCTGGGCACTGTTAGCAGCAGCTCAGAGAACATCTTACACTGCAAAACGCTGCACATTCTTTTTGTCCACAGGCCCCTCATTTCTCTAACTGGTGTCAGACTCACTCAAACTACATGCACCAGAACGGCCATTCAGTCCTGCTGAGGTAGGAACCCACTGCTGGGATGTCCCCCAGTCCCGTTCCCCGCTATTTGCAGCATTGGGGGGGGGGAAAGGAAGAGCAACTGACTTCACCTACCCAGGCTTCTGCATGGCCTCCAATACGGTCTCACACCACAGGGAGAAGCATGGGGGAGAGCTCTGGTGGCAGCAGAAATCAAGGTTGCCCCTACGATGGTGCTTTATAACAACATGCCTTACTGCACGAGACATGAAAGACAAGGTTAAGGTTAAAAGCCTCCACTCCCCATGGATGTGGCTGTCTGCACAGACAACAGCTGCCTGCTCTCCAGCAGCCTGATGCTCACCCACCAAAGCTCTCACCAGCAGATGCCTTTCATGGAAACATAAAATTAGCAAGCATGGAAAAGATCTCCAAGATCATCCAGTCCAACTGTCCACCTACCACCAATATTTCCCACTAAGCCACATCCCTCCAGACAACATGTAATGTTTCTTGAACACCTGCACGTCTCTGGGCAGCCCACTCCAGCGTTGGACCACTCCTGTGGAGAAGCGTTTCTTAACATGCAGCCTCAGTCTCCCCTTGTGCAACTTGAGGCCGTTCCCCCCAGTCCTATCACTACTTAAGAGAAGAGGATGACCCCCACCTCAACATGACCTCTCTTCAGCTATCTGTACAGAGGGATAAGGTCTGCCCTGAGCCTCCTCTTCCCCAGACTAAATAATCCCAGCTGCCTCAGCCGCCCCCCATAAGACTGGTGCTCTACACCCCTCACAGCTTCACTGCTCTTCTCTGGCAATATCTCGGGGATTCAGTGTCCTTCTTGTAGTCAGGGACCCAGAACTGAACACAGCACTCAAGGTGAGGACTCACCAGAGCTGAGTACAGGGAATGATCACATCCCTGCTCCTGCTGGCTCCAGCCCTTTGCACTGCACTTCCAATCTCAACCATCCCTTCTGTGGTAGCGCTTGCATCCTGACTTAGGGCTGGAGCTCAAGAGCTCAATGCAACAGGAAGAACACAGCGTGCAACTGGAAGATGCATCTCAAAGCTGACAAGAGTCAACTGTCTGAACTTGGGCACAACTCACCAACCGAGAGCCAGGCCTTGCCAACTTGACTCATCTGAGCACATCAGAGGGGGCTGCACATCAGACCACAAGCATCCATTGCAATTGCAGCTCCACGTAGAGAAGAATGCCAATTAACAGGTGTGAATGAATTCACTCACAAGCTGCACAGCGAGTTTGTTCTTCATTAAAAAACCCACGTGGATTCCTAAGCCAAAAAGAGAACAGCAAGAGCTAATAGTGACGGAAGAGGTTCCTGGTCCTAAACCTCATCCTCTTACCCCAGTTTTCCTTGCCTCGCACCCTACCCCAACTCCTGGACAATGCCCACAGCCTTAAACTCAGACCTCAGATCCATGAGCTGAACATGAACAAATCTACCCCGGAGCAACAGGATGGCAGACACACAGTGGAAGACAACCAACCTGCAGAAGCAGCTCTGTTGGGGTTGGTCCAGATATGTTTGTATGCTGCCTTCCTGGCCCAGGCCAAGCTTGCTGAGCTGCTCCTCCTTTGTGCAGGGGGAGAGCGGTGCAGATGCTATGTGCTGGCTATGCATAGCGTGCCTTTGACTTGATTTTCCTCTCTCCATCTTCCATTAGCAGTAAGCATTTCAAATCTTTCCTCGTGAAAAAATCACCTATGTAAAAAAGAATTGGCAATCTTGCTTTTGAAGTTTCCTTATTTGTACAACTTGATGTTTTAAAGCAGAAGCTCACCTAGCAGTGACCTACCTTAGACAAGCCCAACCTGCAGGGAAAAGTCATTCCTCTGGGTGCAAAGTCTGCAGACACATTTCCAGGGGCAGCAGCCAGCCCACTTCTCAGCACAGCTTTACTAACCACAGAAATCCAGTTGATGCCCGCCGTGCTTTTCTCCCTTCTGAAACACTGCATCGCTGCAAGAAGCAAGAATTAAAATCACAGAACCACAGAATTGGGGTTGCAGGGGACCCCCAGTGATCATTGAGTCCAAGCTCCCTGCAAAATGGATTCCCTACAGCAGGCTGCGCAGGTGGGTGTCCAGGAGGGTCTGGAATATCTCCAGACAAGGAGAAGCCACAGCCTCCCTGGGCAGCCTGTTCCAGTGCTCCATCATCCTTGCTGTGAAAAAGATCCTTTGCATTTTGGTGCAGAACTTCCTGTGCTCCAGTTTGTGGCCATTTCCCCTTCTCCTGTCCCTACAGATTGCTGACAAGAGGTTGGCCGTGTCCTTTGGACTCCCACACTTAACAAATAATAAGCATTAATCAGATCTGCTCTCAGTCTTCTTTCCTCAAGGCTGAACAGACCCAGGTCCCCCAGCCTTTCCAATAGTGAGGAGATGCTCCAAGCCCTTTACCATCTTCCTGGCCTTCTGTTGGACTCTCTCCAGGAGATCCTTGTCATTTCTGTACCATGAAGGGAGCCCAGAACTGGATGCAGTACTGCAGGTGAGGCCTGACAAGGGCAGAGCAGAGTGGGAAAATCACCTCCCTTGCTCAGCCGGCCGTGCTCCTTTTAAAGCACCCAGGATGCCATTGGTCTTCTTGGCCAGCAGGGCACACTGCTGGCTCACGGCCGACCTGTCATCCACCAGGACCCCCAGGTCCTTCTCTGCAGAGCTCCTCTCCAGCCGGTCACATCCCAGCCTGTACTGATACTTGCGGCCATTCCTTCCCAGGTGCAAGGCTCAACACTTGCTTTTGTTCCACCTCATCTGGTTTGTTTCTGCCCAGCTCCCCAGCCTGAATGGCAGCACAGGCTTTTGGTGTGCCAACCAAGAGTGAGCACGTTTGTTCTGCCCTGTGCTGGGCTCTCTCTCTCCACCCTGCACATTTGCCTTATTTTGTGCCTGGCTCAATTCAGAACACCCCAAATCTTTATCTTTTCACTCTGCTCTGCAACTTTCTTAGTGGAAGGCAAACAGCTCTTTCACAAGAGGGCTGTAAGTTCAGTAAAGCCAGTACTACATACAGAAAATACTCAAAGCTTCTACAGCACAAACACAATCTCCCCTTCACAACCCGACCCAGCACCAACCCCCGGGAGCACCGCCGCTCACAGCTCTCCAGCCGCACTCTGTGCTGCCCATCACCACCACTGAGCTCAGCCAGTAAACCAGTTCTCAGCCCACCTCATCATCCACTCATCTATCCCACACTTTCTCAGCTTTATTACCAGGATGTCACAGGAGACTGTAAAAAAACGTTGCTGAAGTCAAGGTAGACAACATCCACTGCAGTACCTGAAATGGTCCATTCCATCCCACTCGGGCTGAAGCTTTGACTCCTTCCAGATGTGTATTAGGACCAGCCTCCTACACGGGATGAGTGCACTGGAAATTCCAGAGGTGGAGTTTGAGCCAACAGCCCACATTCCTTAAGGGGTAACAGAGCAGCAGACAACCCGAGTACACAGTTCTGGAGAAACTTACCCTTGGTTTCAAGAGCGGGCATCTCACCATTCCCAAGTACAGCAACTCAAACAGCACTTCATAGGGCGATACTCCTAAGCCTTTTCTGTGAGTGGTTCGTGTTCTGACAAGGGCTACAGGCAAACACTTTGTCCATGGTAGTTTGGTCTCTGAAACCAATTTTGACAAGTGCTTCTTCAGCATCTGATTGATTCATTCTACATTCCCTGAAGAAGGAGGGTGCCACGGAGTATGGAGCTCCCACTTTATTTCTGAAGTTCTCATCAGCTCCTGTAGGACCTGTGAAGTACCTGTGAAGTGGCTTCCCTAAGTGGCTTCCCTTATCTGAGTCCATATTCTGCACAATCCCACATCCAGAGATTTTGTCGGGATGTAGAGTCCTCAGTGCAGAAGAGACATGGACCTGTTGGATCACATCAGAGGATGGCCACAAAAAAAAAAACCAGAACCAAGGGATCAAACAGCTCTCCTCCAAGGACAGGCTGAGAGAGCTGGGGCTGTTCAGCCTGGAGAAGTGAAGGCTCCAAGGCGACCTGGTAACAGCCTTTTGATACCTAAAGGGAGCTAAAGGAAAGAAGAAGGGAAAACTTAGTTTAGATGTAAGGAAAATGTCTTTTTACAGCAAGGGACAAAGGGAAATGGTTTTAAGTTGAGGGAGGGGAGATTGAGGTTGGATGTCAGGGCGAAGTTCTTTACTGTGAGAGCGGTGAGGTGCTGGAACAGCTGCCCAGAGAGGCTGTGATGCCCTGTCCACCCCTGGAGGTGTTCAAGGCCAGGTTGGATGGGGCCCTGGGTAGCCTGGGCTGCTGTGAAATGGGGAGGTTGGTGGCCCTGCGTTGGTGGGGGGCTGGAGACTCGTGGGCCTCGAGGTCCCTTCCAACCCAGGACATTCTGTGATTCTGGGCAGTGGAACAGGCTGCACAGAGAGGCGGTGGATGCCCTGTCCCTTCCAAGGTGAAGCGGGATCAGGCCCTGGGCAGCCCGATCGAGCTGTGGATGTCCCTGTTCCTTGTGGGGAGTCGCACTAGATCATCACAAACGGTCCCTTCCGACCCTAAGGAGTCTATGGCACGATACCCAAAGCCGTGAGGCACGACAACACAAAGGACATTGATGGCCTCGTAAGCAATCAGGGCAGGCAGGGAACTCCGTGTGCTCAACAGCTCCAGGCAACTCACAAGCAGTCCAACCAGGAAGATCCACGTCGGCCACAGAGCCTCTCTGTGCCGGCCCCAGCATTCAGCACACCAGAGGTATTGCTGCATTGCACTGCTGGGTGCCATGGCTGCAGGGCTGCTATGGAACGGGGGGCAGGGATGGAAGGAAGAGGGCTGGGGAGGTTGGGTGGCGTCCAGACTGGGAAACTGACAGCATCCCCTGATGGCTGGGATGGAGATATCTGCGGTGATCCAGACACAGCGCTCCAGCAGAGGATGGCCCTTTGTTTCCTATCAATACAAAGCCACATCTGCCAGCACGACAGAAAGAGCCCTGAGAGCCTGGGGGGGTCGGC
Source organism: Lagopus muta (assembly GCF_023343835.1). Taxonomy (NCBI): domain Eukaryota; kingdom Metazoa; phylum Chordata; class Aves; order Galliformes; family Phasianidae; genus Lagopus; species Lagopus muta. The sequence continues at coordinate 53,450 of NW_026040196.1, forward strand.
CACAAGGCGCTCGCAGAGCCGTGCCCTGACACCTGTTGCTGCCAACCAATTCCTAAGGGAGATCTGGGAGAGAACCAGGCCAAACAGGAACTGAATCCTTGTGCTCAGTGCGCTCGAGCAGCGCAGAGCGGACGGCGCTGGGTGAGGATGAAGCAAATGGCCACTGGGGCCCAGGGCTTTCCTGCAGCTCAGCTCCCAGCCGCATCCACGCACCTCGCTCTATCGCCAGCCACGGAGCTCATGGGGCTGCAAGGACAAAGGGCAGGGAGCAGGGCAAGCCCGGGGGACCAACCCCCATTGCATCTCCAAGGGAGCTGCCCACAGCCAGCCCAAAACCCACCCGCATACAAGCAACGCATGAACAAGGGGTTCCTGCCGTTCCAGCGTCCGCCCCACAGATTGCACAGCGCTGGAACCACTAACCAGAGGAGCCCCAGAAACCCTTCGACCCCATTGAGCCGCAAAACAGAAGGAGATCCAACGAGACGCGGAACGGAATTGAAATGCGTGCCCTCAAACAACACTCAGCACAGGTGGAATGAATGCGTGGCACAGGAGACGCAGAGGGGACACAGGCAGAGGACGTAGGGAGGACGCGAGGACGCAGAGGGAACGTGTCATAAAATGGGCTGCGGCAAAGTGGGAGCAGACGGAGTGAGTTTGGAGGCCCAGGTTGGAGATCCCACAATGAGAATCACAAAAGAGGGAACAGAGACGTCACAAGAAGGTGTTGAGCTTAGAAAGAGTTGCAGAGGAACTCTGCAGAACACAGAATCCCTTTACAGAACAGTGCATCAGCTCCAGGCATTTCTGGAGTCGCAACGCTCAGTCACCCAACCAGCATCACCTTGGGGCTGACTGAAGCATTCCCGAAACAGATGAGAGCAAAAGAAAGGAACGTCCATCAGTCCCTCCGTTACCAGTTCAGAGAAAGGCAGAGAACCCCTTGACTGCCCTCAGAGAACAAGTGGAAGGCATCAGAAGCAGAGGCAGAGCTGACAGAGCTACCGTAAACCAGCTTACAATCCCCACAGAAAGGCAGAGATCAAAACCCCAACAGCCATCAAGAATGAATCGCTGACCTCTTCCCCCGAACCAGAGCTCACCCAGCAATCCACAAGAGGCATCTCCAGGAAGAAACCCTGCCTGTGGGGCTGCCAGCCCTTCAATGAGGCGAGGGAGGGGTGGAGCCAGGCTCAGCCCCATCTGCCCCACGGCTGCATTGCTTCCACCTGTGCAGGCAGGGCTGCACCCCTCACCAGGTGCTCCATCACTGCTTCAGGCTGTGATCTCAAAGTTCCCCTAAAAGCAGGAAGGAAAAAAAGTAAAAAAAAAAAAAAAAAAAGTAATGACCGGCAGCCAAATGACTGACAGCAGCCTGGGCCCCAAAAGTGACACATCAGCGCCCCACAAGCGACGCATAAGTGACCCACAGGCCCCACATCTGCTCCCACGGCTGCCTTGCTTCCACCTGTGCTCACAGGGCTGCACCCTTCACAAGCTGCTCCAGCACTGCTTCACATGCACTCCCCATACAACTCGCCCACCACCACATTTTGGGGGCACCGACCCCCACCCCGCTGTCACAGCCGTGCGCCGAGGGCACCATCACTCCCCTGCGCACGGCCATCAACTCCTCCCAGGACTCCACGCGCCCCATGGGCAGCCCCCAATGCGCGGAACTGCCGCCGCCTACCGCCGAATCCCGGCATCGATCCGGCAGGAAAGTTCTTGCCGTGGTCTCTGCTGCCACCGCGTGGCCAACGCGCGGAACTGCCGCTGCCTGCCGCCGAGTCCCGCCAGCGGCAAAACACATGCGCCCAGAAATGTGGAAGTGCCGATCTAACCGCTCTGCGCAGCTCATCCGCCGCTCTTTATGGTGATTAGTCCTCCGGCTAACAGCGAATATACGCCCGTCACCTTCGAAACAGCAACTGTCTCGAAAAACCACTACGGCTACGGGCAAGCAGCCGATTCCGGACCGCCGGCTCAGCGATATATTCTCCCCCGCTAATCCGGGGTGCCCCTCGTCTATTTCCGCCGTTTGATGCCCGAGCCCACCCGGGAACGGAAACGGACCGGTTCGGCTCACAGCTGCCCCTCAGCGCCTCGTGGCATCCAACTCGCTCGCCTCCCGGTGAACCAGCAAACGTCCCCTTCCAACCCTGCACCGTCCCCCAGCTGCTTAAAAGCCCCCGCAGCAGCAGTGCAATGCTGCTCAGAGCTGCTCGGAAGGACTCGGAGCGGCTCGAGCGGCACGAAAGCGGCTCGGAGTGAGCGGCTCGGAGCTGCTCGGAAAGACTCGGAGCGGCTCGGAATGGCACAAAAGCGGCTCGGAGCTGCTCGGAAGGGCTCAGAACGACTTGGAGGGGCTCGGAGCTGCTTGGAAGGACTCGGAGCGGCATGAAAGCGGTGCGGAACTTCTCCGAGGTTCTCGGAGTGGCTCGGTAGGGCTCGGAGCTCCTCGGAGGGGCTCAGAACGACTCGCAGCGGCTCGGAGCTACTTGGAGGGACTCGGAGCGGCGCGAAAGCGGCTCGGAGCGGCTCGGAGCTTCTCCGAGGGGCTTGGAATGACTCGCAGCAGCTGGGAGCTACTCGGAAGGGCTCGGAGCTACTCGGAAGGGCTCGGAGCAGCTCGGAGGGGCTCGGAGGGGCTCAGAGCTGCTTGGAGCAATTTGCAGCGGCTTGGAGCTGCTTGGAAGGGCTCGGAGAGACTCGGAGCGGCTTGGAGTTGCTCGGAGGGGCTCGGAGCGACTCGCAGCGGCTCGGGGATTCTCGATCGCGTTACCGGTGTGCAGCAGAACCGACACGAGCATGTCTCGGGAAAGCAATATATCTCAGCAAATCCAGGCTCTGTAACGTGCTATATATACGCGCCGGTTTCTGCCACGCAAGGTGCATACGCCAGCCGCGGCATGGTAATACGCATGCGCCAGCTCAGCACCGAACAGCGTATGCGGCTTCTTGGCACAGCACTGCGCATGCGTCGGTCATTGCGTGCAGCCCGCATGCGCCGACTTCATGCAGGCAGTACCCATGCGCCTTCCTGGACATCGCACTGCGCATGCATCAGTTTCCTCGCCGCAGCGCGCATGAGGCAAGTCCAGACAGGACTCTTTCGTGCAAAATTCACATCTGCTTTCCCATGCGCGTTGTTGGGCACGGATTGGTTACGCGGGGACACCAGAGACCGCGGAAAAAAGCTGGACGCAGTTCCGCATATCGGCCACACGAGAACAGCACAGAGACGGCAGAAAAAACTTCGTTGCAGTTCCGCATATCGGCCACACGAGGGCAGCGAAGAGAGCAGAAAAAACTTCGTTGCACTTTCGCATTCTAGCCACACGAGAACAGCCCAGAGAACGGAAAAAATTTCGTTGCAGTTCCGCATATCGGCCAAGAGAGGGCAGTCCAGAGAGTGGAAAAAACTTCGTTGCAGTTTCGCATAAGGGCCACACGAGGGCACCGCAGAGAGCGGAAAGCACTTCTCTGCAGTTCAAAATATTGGCCAAACGAGGGCAGCGCAGAGACGGCGGAAAAATCTTCGTTGCAGTTCCGTCTATCGGCCACACGAGGCCAGCGAAGAGAGCGGAAAAAATTTCGTTGCAGTTCCGGATATCGGCCACACGAGGGCAGTGCAGAGAGCGGAAAGCAATTCGTCACGCTGCACTGCGCATGCGTCTTCGGCCGAGATCGCACGGCGCATGCGCCTGTTTCGCCGCACTACGCATGCGCCTACTCGGTCACACCACTGCGCGTGCACCTCTCTACGTGCAGTGCAGCGCATGCGCCGCTCTCACAGCGGCACTGCGCATGCGCTCATCGGGACGCACGCGCAGTCGATTAGCAGCGCACTACGCACGCGCCGTTCCCACCTCTGCACTGCGCATGCGTCTTCGGCCGAATTCTCAAGGCGCATGCGCCACATTCTCCGCACTGCGCATGCGCCTACTCGGTCATTCCACTGCGTGTGCGCCTCTCTAAATGCAGTGCGGCGAGCAGTTATTTTGTGGTGTGGTTTTTTTGTTTCTGGCTGGTTGGGTGGGTTGGGTTTGGTTTTTCAGAAAAGCCGTATGGTTTTCAGTGAAAAGGACTGGATGCAACTGACTGGTGTTAAGTAGCAGGTGCTTCTCTTCACAGATTGTGTGTTCTTTTTTTTTTTTTTTGGTGGAATGTCATTTGAGGCAACCTCTACAAAACCTGCTTTGTAGTGCTGTAATTTTACACTGTCTGATAGTAACAGTACACATCCCAAAAGCCTTCAGTTTTAGTCCAATCTAGCTACACTGTTTCAGCTAGTATTTCTGGTTAAAGTTAATAGGGATATCTCTGGATAAAGAGAAGGAGAATATATCTACGTGCTTTTAATGTAACAGTTAACTCTCTACTAGCTAGAATAGTATTCTGCAGCAGACATTTTAAAATCTAAATTAAAGCTAATGCACCAGATCTGATTTATTTGCTGAGTATTCTGCTTTTGTAATTTAAAAAATACCAAAAAAGTATATAGTGATGTACGTGTTATTTTTACTTTACCAAAGGATGAACTTCTGTCTCATGCCTGTAACAATTTCTGAGCTTTTACATTTTACTTTCTTAACATGGAACTTCTTTGTACGCTAGTAGGAAAAAAGAAAGAGATGGATGACTTTGAATACTCGAGAAAGTATTACTGAAAGCCTGCAACTGAATTCTAAATTATACTTGCTGTTGAAAGGGATGCACATCATCACAACATCAGAAGCAGCTTCAAAACAATCTTCAGAGCAGGAAACCACAGTATTACAGAGTACAGAGCTACTGGTTCCTTGAATTCAGATAGTGCCAGCCCAAACACTGGTCCTGTTCGTAACTACAAACTGAGTCTTCTGCTGCTGTCGTCTCTCGTACAGGTACAGGAGGAGCTGAGGATTCTAGTGATAAACCAGTAACCAGTGCCGTCTAGGTCCATCTTGAGTTTAACAGTTGAGCACTTACATGCACCTAATAAGCAAGGAAGGGCTCTCTCGTGAGTAGCCTGCCATTTGAGCACTATCGTGGCTTTCGAAAATCACACACTGAATTCTACCTCAAACAGGCTCCTTAGTTACATTGCTCAAGCCTCAGGATGGATGAAGAATCAGCATCACTGACAGCATTATTACTTCATCTTTGTATTAATTGAATCCATCCTTAGAAGTGCGCTGATTGACAGGAGGAAGGTGCTGTTAACACTGGGGATGACAGCCTTGGGGGGGGTCCTGGATCTACGGGAGCATTGGACAATCATCAACGGCATGCAGTTCAACAAAGGTAAACGCCGGCTTCTATATCTGGCTCGGAGCGACGCCGGCCAGCTTGGCAGCTGGGCAGCTGGAGAGCCGCTCAGAAACAGCACTTGCCGTCCACAGCGGCACTTCCCGCTCCCACGGCGCCGCTCCTCGCGCCGCCTGCCTCCCTTCAGCGCTCCGTTCCGGGTTTGCCTCCCGCTCGTGAAATCCGCAGCGCGAGGAGCTGGCGCCGCTTACGGCACAACACGCTGCGATGCAAGAGCACGCCTGAAAGCACCGACGCCGCAACCCGATAACGCAACCCGTACAAAGCGGCGCGTGACGGCGCGGAGGCGTGTCCAGGGGGCGGGCGGGGCCTCCCGGGGCACGGAGCTGCGCTCAGCGTCCTGCGCCCCGCCCCCGAGAAGCACCGCGCGCTGCGGAAGGGCGCGCGGAGGCGCAAGGTGGCGAGGCGGGGCGCCGCCGCAGGAAACCTCCGAGCGGTGCCGGTGTTCGGTGGCCATGGTGCGGCTTTACAACTTGCACCCGTTTGGGTCGCAGAGAGTAGTGCCCTGCAAGCAGGAGCCGGCGCAGTTCTGCCGCGGCCGCGACGTGCAGTTCGCGGCCAGCGCGGCGGCCAGCTGCGGGGTGGAGGTGTTCGCCGTACGCCGTGAGGGCCGCTGCAAGCCCTTGGGCTCCTTCGCCACCCTGGGCCCCGTGCTGCGCATGGCGCACAGCCGTGCAGGTCAGTGCCGGGCGGGTGGCCTCTGCGAGCGCGGAGCCCGGAGCGCGGAGCTGCTGCCTGGCCGCGGCGTCTCCTCTGAGAAGAGCGCTGCTCTTACAGTGGGCCCACGTCGAAGTAGCGTCGGAGCTCTGGAGCCGTGTGTTTTCCTTTAACAGTACGTGAAGTACGTTTACCTAGCGAATTAATTTGCGCTCGAGATCTCTCATTGAAGAAAACCCGGTAAAGGCTGTACTCTGGAACGCTATGTGAGAGCTGAGAATTTAAGATACTTTTTGTAATGTATTTTATTGGGTTCGCAGGTAAGCAGCTCAAACGCTGTCGTGTGTTCTTTAACGACTTAACAGTCCTTCTGCTTTCCCTTAAGGAGACTATTTGGTGACGATTGAAGAGAAAAGCAAAGCAACTTTCCTAAGAGCTTATGTGAACTGGCGATGCATGTCTGCAGGCAGTTCTCGTGTTTGTGTACGGATGGTGGGTCACAAGATGGAGGAGTCGTACACCGAAACCTTAAAAGAGCAGATGTCGATAGTGGAAATGGCACTTTCAGATCCTCCGCTGTGTATTTCATGTTGTCCTGTAAATGGAGATCTTCTTGTGGGCTGCAGGAATAAGCTAGTCATGTTCTGTTTGAAATACCTGGTCATAAACCAGAATTTGACAGTATTAGACTTTGAACGCTCCTTAATTTTACACACTGATAACTTCATTCCTGCCGAAGTTGCATTTTGCGCTAGGCACATAGCGATAACAACAGAGTTGGATGTTCTAATCCTGAAACTGGACCTGGTCCAGCATAGTGCAGACAGGGGAGAGCAATGCGCATATCAAGTTAGTACAACAGAAAAGCTGGTGGATGGAGGTAAGTACAGATATTGAACTTTTTCAGACTGAGAATCTGCTGATTACTGTCATTCATAAAGAAGGCTCAAGCGTGATGTCATTCCATACTGCCTGCTTGCAATGTGTGGGAATTAACCTGATTAGCTCCCACCCAAAAATCAGATCAACAGCAGTGTATGGGAACTGCTGAGTCATGGCCTGAACCTCTGATTAATCACCTGAGGTGAGCCATGAGTCAGCCAGAGGAGCACAGGTGAAGGCAATTCACCCCTCCTGGACCTATTTAAGAGCTGGCTACCAGAGGGGAAGGATCTCTTCTGGAGATCCCCTCTTCTGGTGTCTTCTGGTGAGCTCAACCCAAGGGTAAGCTCTTCCATGTATTCTCTTTTTGTGATCGTTGTCTGCTTTGCCTTACTCTCTTGATTATATTGCGATTATAACATCCTGATATCTATTGATTATACGCAATTATATTGTGATTATAACATCTTGGTTATACAAGCAGAGAGCTGTTAGAAAATCTTTCACTTATAATTTAAGAAATTTTAAAAGGTTTGTGCTTCTTGAAATGGAAACTACACCTTAAAAAAAAAAAAAGTCAATAAAATTTCAGATGGGAAAGATATCAAATGGAGTTTTCTTCATTGGTGGAAAATGGATTTTAGCGCAGACAACTCACACTGGGTTGTTTTCAATACTTAAAGCCAAATACAAAAGTTCAAAACATTTTTGGGTGCAATTAGGATTTGTTTTCTGGAACTTAGGTGTGTTGAAGATCACACAACCTTGTATCATAGCCACCTTTTTCTTTCTGAAAACCTTTTCAACCAAATGACAACATTTTTTTTATTTGTTATTTGGCTGTTTACAGCACAGGTTGCTTTGGATTTGCCTTATACTGAGCAGCTTGCCTTTTAATAGAGTCACAAAATGGGTGGGTTGGTAGGGACCTCAGAGTCCGTCCAGTTCCAACCCCTGCTGTGGGCAGGGGCACCTCCCATAGACAAGGTGCCCAAACCCATCCAGCCTGGCCCTGACTGCCCCCAGGGATAGGGCACCTACAGCTGCCCTGGGCAGTAGTGCCAGGCCCTCGCTGTCCTCTGAGAGAAGAATTTCTTTCTTATATCCGATGTAACTCTGCTCTGTCTCGGTTTAAAGCCATTAGACCACGTCACGTCTCTCCACGTGCATGGAAAAAGTCTCTTCATCTTTTTCATAAGCCCTGTTTAGCTATTGGAAGGCCACGATCATTTTTCCCCGGAGCCTTCTCCAGCAACCCCGGCTGTCAGCCTGTCCCTGCAGCAGAGGCACTCAGCCTCTGGGCATCCCTGCGGGCTCCTGTGTCCCCACTCCTACAGGCCTGTGTTCCTGTGCTGGGGCCCGGAGCTGAATGTAGCTCTGTGAAGGACTGGGGGAGCAGAGGGTGAGAACCACCTCCTTTGCCCTGCTGGCTTCATTTCTGAGGCAGCCCAGGGTATGGTTTATGTGAAAAGTCCATTGTTCTTGTTTTCTAGTGTAGCTCGTCTCAAAACGTCATAGTTTGTGGAAGCCAATGCTAATTAGTTTCCTGTAGTTGCAGTTTTTAGTCAATATTGTATCAGTGTCAGTGTTTTCTTATTGCTAAATGGAATTGTTTGAACACTTTGATACATTTCCATTGTTTATGTATAAAAGATGAAGACCTTGCAGCTCATAATTTGCAGCTTGAATTAGATGAGTTTGTCATATGTCGGAAGCCAGTGGAACTGCCTGGGGAAGAAAGTAAGCTTTGTAAGATACCCATCACACTTGAGTCCACAGAGTTGTCTACAGAAGGCAAAAAGCACTTTCAAGTGCAGTATCTCCTTTTCAGATATTACAAATGCATTTTCCCCTGCAAGGGTTAACTGCTATGTTAGTAATTCCATGTAACCAAAATGAGCCCACATCTTGCTGAAAGGAAAATCCTGGTGT
>NW_026040197.1:0-61016 GCF_023343835.1 Lagopus muta
TTCTTTTCGTCTCGTCTCGTCTCGTCTCGTCTCGTCTCGTCTCGTCTCGTGTCTTTTCGTCTCGTCTCGTCTCGTCTCGTCTCGTCTCATCTCGTCTCGTCTCGTCTCGTCTCGTCTCTTTTCTTTTCGTCTCGTCTCGTCTCGTCTCGTCTCGTCTCGTCTCGTCTCGTCTCGTCTCGTCTCTTTTCTTTTCGTCTCGTCTCGTCTCGTCTCGTCTCGTCTCGTCTCGGCTCGGCTCGTCTCGTCTCGTCTCGTCTCGTCTCGTCTCGTCTCGTTTCGTCTCGGCTCGGCTCGTCTCGTCTCGTCTCGTCTCGTCTCTTTTCTTTTCTTTTCTTTTCGTCTCGTCTGGTCTCGTCTCGTCTCGTCTCGTCTCGTCTCGTCTCGTCTCGTCTCGTCTCGTCTCTTTTCGTCTCGTCTCGTCTCGTCTCGTCTCGTCTCGTCTCGGCTCGTCTCGTCTCGTCTCGTCTCGTCTCGTCTCGTCTCTTTTCTTTTCGTCTCGTCTCGTCTCGTCTCGTCTCGTCTCGTCTCGTCTCGTCTCGTCTCGTCTCGTCTCGTCTCGTCTCGTCTCGTCTCGTCTCGTCTCTTTTCTTTTCGTCTCGTCTCGTCTCGTCTCGTCTCGTCTCGGCTCGGCTCGGCTCGTCTCGTCTCGTCTCGTCTCGTCTCGTCTCGTCTCGTCTCTTTTCGTCTCGTCTCGTCTCGTCTCGTCTCGTCTCGTCTCGTCTCGGCTCGGCTCGTCTCGTCTCGTCTCGTCTCGTCTCGTCTCTTTTCTTTTCGTCTCGTCTCGTCTCGTCTCGTCTCGTCTCGTCTCGTCTCGTCTCGTCTCGTGTCTTTTCGTCTCGTCTCGTCTCGTCTCGTCTCGTCTCATCTCGTCTCGTCTCGTCTCGTCTCGTCTCTTTTCTTTTCGTCTCGTCTCGTCTCGTCTCGTCTCGTCTCGTCTCGTCTCGTCTCTTCTCGTCTCGTCTCGTCTCGTCTCGTCTCTTTTCTTTTCGTCTCGTCTCGTCTCGTCTCGTCTCGTCTCGTCTCGTCTCGTCTCGGCTCGTCTCGTCTCGTCTCGTCTCGTCTCGTCTCGTCTCGTCTCGGCTCGGCTCGTCTCGTCTCGTCTCGTCTCGTCTCTTTTCTTTTCTTTTCTTTTCGTCTCGTCTGGTCTCGTCTCGTCTCGTCTCGTCTCGTCTCGTCTCGTCTCGTCTCGTCTCGTCTCGTCTCGTCTCGTCTCGTGTCTTTTCGTCTCGTCTCGTCTCGTCTCGTCTCGTCTCGTCTCGTCTCGTGTCTTTTCGTCTCGTCTCGTCTCGTCTCGTCTCGTGTCTTTTCGTCTCGTCTCGTCTCGTCTCGTCTCGTCTCGTCTCGTCTCTTTTCTTTTCTTTTCGTCTCGTCTCGTCTCGTCTCGTCTCGTCTCGTCTCGTCTCGTCTCGTCTCGTCTCGTCTCGTCTCGTCTCTTTTCTTTTCGTCTCGTCTCGTCTCGTCTCGTCTCGTCTCGTCTCGTCTCGTCTCGTCTCGTGTCTTTTCGTCTCGTCTCGTCTCGTCTCGTCTCGTCTCATCTCGTCTCGTCTCGTCTCGTCTCGTCTCTTTTCTTTTCGTCTCGTCTCGTCTCGTCTCGTCTCGTCTCGTCTCGGCTCGTCTCGTCTCGTCTCGTCTCGTCTCGTCTCGTCTCGTCTCTTTTCGTCTCGTCTCGTCTCGTCTCGTCTCGTCTCGTCTCGTCTCGGCTCGGCTCGTCTCGTCTCGTCTCGTCTCGTCTCGTCTCTTTTCTTTTCGTCTCGTCTCGTCTCGTCTCGTCTCGTCTCGTCTCGTCTCGTCTCGTCTCGTCTCGTGTCTTTTCGTCTCGTCTCGTCTCGTCTCGTCTCGTCTCATCTCGTCTCGTCTCGTCTCGTCTCGTCTCTTTTCTTTTCGTCTCGTCTCGTCTCGTCTCGTCTCGTCTCGTCTCGTCTCGTCTCGTCTCTTCTCGTCTCGTCTCGTCTCGTCTCGTCTCTTTTCTTTTCGTCTCGTCTCGTCTCGTCTCGTCTCGTCTCGTCTCGGCTCGGCTCGTCTCGTCTCGTCTCGTCTCGTCTCGTCTCGTCTCGTCTCGGCTCGGCTCGTCTCGTCTCGTCTCGTCTCGTCTCTTTTCTTTTCTTTTCTTTTCGTCTCGTCTGGTCTCGTCTCGTCTCGTCTCGTCTCGTCTCGTCTCGTCTCGTCTCGTCTCGTCTCTTTTCGTCTCGTCTCGTCTCGTCTCGTCTCGTCTCGTCTCGTCTCGTCTCGTCTCGTGTCTTTTCGTCTCGTCTCGTCTCGTCTCGTCTCGTCTCGTCTCGTCTCGTCTCGTGTCTTTTCGTCTCGTCTCGTCTCGTCTCGTCTCGTGTCTTTTCGTCTCGTCTCGTCTCGTCTCGTCTCGTGTCTTTTCGTCTCGTCTCGTCTCGTCTCGTCTCGTCTCATCTCGTCTCGTCTCGTCTCGTCTCGTCTCTTTTCTTTTCGTCTCGTCTCGTCTCGTCTCGTCTCGTCTCGTCTCGGCTCGTCTCGTCTCGTCTCGTCTCGTCTCGTCTCGTCTCGTCTCTTTTCGTCTCGTCTCGTCTCGTCTCGTCTCGTCTCGTCTCGTCTCGGCTCGGCTCGTCTCGTCTCGTCTCGTCTCGTCTCGTCTCTTTTCTTTTCGTCTCGTCTCGTCTCGTCTCGTCTCGTCTCGTCTCGTCTCGTCTCGTCTCGTGTCTTTTCGTCTCGTCTCGTCTCGTCTCGTCTCGTCTCATCTCGTCTCGTCTCGTCTCGTCTCGTCTCTTTTCTTTTCGTCTCGTCTCGTCTCGTCTCGTCTCGTCTCGTCTCGTCTCGTCTCGTCTCTTCTCGTCTCGTCTCGTCTCGTCTCGTCTCTTTTCTTTTCGTCTCGTCTCGTCTCGTCTCGTCTCGTCTCGTCTCGGCTCGGCTCGTCTCGTCTCGTCTCGTCTCGTCTCGTCTCGTCTCGTCTCGGCTCGGCTCGTCTCGTCTCGTCTCGTCTCGTCTCTTTTCTTTTCTTTTCTTTTCGTCTCGTCTGGTCTCGTCTCGTCTCGTCTCGTCTCGTCTCGTCTCGTCTCGTCTCGTCTCGTCTCTTTTCGTCTCGTCTCGTCTCGTCTCGTCTCGTCTCGTCTCGTCTCGTCTCGTCTCGTGTCTTTTCGTCTCGTCTCGTCTCGTCTCGTCTCGTCTCGTCTCGTCTCGTCTCGTGTCTTTTCGTCTCGTCTCGTCTCGTCTCGTCTCGTGTCTTTTCGTCTCGTCTCGTCTCGACTCGTCTCGTCTCGTCTCGTCTCGTCTCGTCTCTTTTCTTTTCGTCTCGTCTCGTCTCGTCTCGTCTCGTCTCGTCTCGTCTCGTCTCGTCTCGTCTCGTCTCGTCTCGTCTCGTCTCGTCTCGGCTCGGCTCGTCTCGTCTCGTCTCGTCTCTTTTCGTCTCGTCTCGTCTCGTCTCGTCTCGTCTCGTCTCGTCTCGTCTCTTTTCTTTTCGTCTCGTCTCGTCTCGTCTCGTCTCGTCTCGTCTCGTCTCGTCTCGTCTCGTCTCGTCTCGTCTCGGCTCGTCTCGTCTCGTCTCGTCTCGTCTCTTTTCTTTTCGTCTCGTCTCGTCTCGTCTCGTCTCGTCTCGTCTCGTCTCGTCTCGTGTCTTTTCGTCTCGTCTCGTCTCGTCTCGTCTCGTCTCATCTCGTCTCGTCTCGTCTCGTCTCGTCTCTTTTCTTTTCGTCTCGTCTCGTCTCGTCTCGTCTCGTCTCGTCTCGTCTCGTCTCGTCTCGTCTCTTTTCTTTTCGTCTCGTCTCGTCTCGTCTCGTCTCGTCTCGTCTCGGCTCGGCTCGTCTCGTCTCGTCTCGTCTCGTCTCGTCTCGTCTCGTTTCGTCTCGGCTCGGCTCGTCTCGTCTCGTCTCGTCTCGTCTCTTTTCTTTTCTTTTCTTTTCGTCTCGTCTGGTCTCGTCTCGTCTCGTCTCGTCTCGTCTCGTCTCGTCTCGTCTCGTCTCTTTTCGTCTCGTCTCGTCTCGTCTCGTCTCGTCTCGGCTCGGCTCGTCTCGTCTCGTCTCGTCTCGTCTCGTCTCTTTTCTTTTCGTCTCGTCTCGTCTCGTCTCTTTTCGTCTCGTCTCGTCTCGTCTCGTCTCGTCTCGTCTCGTCTCGTCTCGGCTCGGCTCGTCTCGTCTCGTCTCGTCTCGTCTCGTCTCTTTTCTTTTCGTCTCGTCTCGTCTCGTCTCGTCTCGTCTCGTCTCGTCTCGTCTCGTCTCGTCTCGTGTCTTTTCGTCTCGTCTCGTCTCGTCTCGTCTCGTCTCGTCTCGTCTCGTCTCGTCTCGTGTCTTTTCGTCTCGTCTCGTCTCGTCTCGTCTCGTCTCGTCTCGTCTCGTCTCGTCTCGTCTCTTTTCTTTTCGTCTCGTCTCGTCTCGTCTCGTCTCGTCTCGTCTCGTCTCGTCTCGTCTCGTCTCGTCTCGTCTCGTCTCGTCTCGTGTCTTTTCGTCTCGTCTCGTCTCGTCTCGTCTCGTCTCGTCTCGTCTCTTTTCTTTTCGTCTCGTCTCGTCTCGTCTCTTTTCGTCTCGTCTCGTCTCGTCTCGTCTCGTCTCGTCTCGTCTCGTCTCGTCTCGGCTCGTCTCGTCTCGTCTCGTCTCGTCTCGTCTCTTTTCTTTTCGTCTCGTCTCGTCTCGTCTCGTCTCGTCTCGTCTCGTCTCGTCTCGTGTCTTTTCGTCTCGTCTCGTCTCGTCTCGTCTCGTCTCGTCTCGTCTCGTCTCGTCTCGTGTCTTTTCGTCTCGTCTCGTCTCGTCTCGTCTCGTGTCTTTTCGTCTCGTCTCGTCTCGTCTCGTCTCGTCTCGTCTCGTCTCGTCTCGTCTCGTCTCTTTTCTTTTAGTCTCGTCTCGTCTCGTCTCGTCTCGTCTCGTCTCGTCTCGTCTCGTCTCGTCTCGTCTCGTCTCGTCTCGTCTCGTCTCGTCTCGTCTCGTCTCGTCTCGTCTCGTCTCGTCTCGTCTCGTCTCGTCTCGTCTCGTCTCTTTTCTTTTCGTCTCGTCTCGTCTCGTCTCGTCTCGTCTCGTCTCGTCTCGTGTCTTTTCGTCTCGTCTCGTCTCGTCTCGTCTCGTCTCGTCTCGTCTCGTCTCGTCTCTTTTCTTTTCGTCTCGTCTCGTCTCGTCTCGTCTCGTCTCGGCTCGGCTCGTCTCGTCTCGTCTCGTCTCGTCTCGTCTCTTTTCGTCTCGTCTCGTCTCGTCTCGTCTCGTCTCGTCTCGTCTCGTCTCGTCTCGTCTCGGCTCGGCTCGTCTCGTCTCGTCTCGTCTCGTCTCGTCTCTTTTCTTTTCGTCTCGTCTCGTCTCGTCTCGTCTCGTCTCGTCTCGTCTCGTCTCGTGTCTTTTCGTCTCGTCTCGTCTCGTCTCGTCTCGTCTCATCTCGTCTCGTCTCGTCTCGTCTCGTCTCTTTTCTTTTCGTCTCGTCTCGTCTCGTCTCGTCTCGTCTCGTCTCGTCTCGTCTCGTCTCGTCTCTTTTCTTTTCGTCTCGTCTCGTCTCGTCTCGTCTCGTCTCGTCTCGGCTCGGCTCGTCTCGTCTCGTCTCGTCTCGTCTCGTGTCGTCTCGTTTCGTCTCGGCTCGGCTCGTCTCGTCTCGTCTCGTCTCGTCTCTTTTCTTTTCTTTTCTTTTCGTCTCGTCTGGTCTCGTCTCGTCTCGTCTCGTCTCGTCTCGTCTCGTCTCGTCTCGTCTCGTCTCGTCTCTTTTCGTCTCGTCTCGTCTCGTCTCGTCTCGTCTCGGCTCGGCTCGTCTCGTCTCGTCTCGTCTCGTCTCGTCTCTTTTCTTTTCGTCTCGTCTCGTCTCTTTTCTTTTCGTCTCGTCTCGTCTCGTCTCTTTTCGTCTCGTCTCGTCTCGTCTCGGCTCGGCTCGTCTCGTCTCGTCTCGTCTCGTCTCGTCTCTTTTCTTTTCGTCTCGTCTCGTCTCGTCTCGTCTCGTCTCGTCTCGTCTCGTCTCGTCTCGTGTCTTTTCGTCTCGTCTTGTCTCGTCTCGTCTCGTCTCGTCTCGTCTCGTCTCGTGTCTTTTCGTCTCGTCTCGTCTCGTCTCGTCTCGTCTCGTCTCGTCTCGTCTCGTCTCGTCTCTTTTCTTTTCGTCTGGTCTCGTCTCGTCTCGTCTCGTCTCGTCTCGTCTCGTCTCGTCTCGTCTCGTCTCGTCTCGTCTCGTGTCTTTTCGTCTCGTCTCGTCTCGTCTCGTCTCGTCTCGTCTCGTCTCGTCTCTTTTCTTTTCGTCTCGTCTCGTCTCGTCTCGTCTCGTCTCGTCTCGTCTCGTCTCGTGTCTTTTCGTCTCGTCTCGTCTCGTCTCGTCTCGTCTCGTCTCGTCTCGTCTCGTCTCTTTTCTTTTCGTCTCGTCTCGTCTCGTCTCGTCTCGTCTCGGCTCGTCTCGTCTCGTCTCGTCTCGTCTCGTCTCGTCTCTTTTCTTTTCGTCTCGTCTCGTCTCGTCTCGTCTCGTCTCGTCTCGTCTCTTTTCGTCTCGTCTCGTCTCGTCTCGTCTCGTCTCGTCTCGTCTCGTCTCGGCTCGTCTCGTCTCGTCTCGTCTCGTCTCTTTTCTTTTCGTCTCGTCTCGTCTCGTCTCGTCTCGTCTCGTCTCGTCTCGTCTCGTCTCGTCTCGTGTCCTTTCGTCTCGTCTCGTCTCGTCTCGTCTCGTCTCGTCTCGTCTCGTCTCGTCTCTTTTCTTTTAGTCTCGTCTCGTCTCGTCTCGTCTCGTCTCGTCTCGTCTCGTCTCGTCTCGTCTCGTCTCGTCTCTTTTCTTTTCGTCTCGTCTCTTTTCTTTTCGTCTCGTCTCGGCTCGGCTCGTCTCGTCTCGTCTCGTCTCGTCTCGTCTCTTTTCTTTTCGTCTCGTCTCGTCTCGTCTCGTCTCGTCTCTTTTCGTCTCGTCTCGTCTCGTCTCGTCTCGTCTCGTCTCGTCTCGTCTCGTCTCGGCTCGGCTCGTCTCGTCTCGTCTCGTCTCGTCTCGTCTCTTTTCTTTTCGTCTCGTCTCGTCTCGTCTCGTCTCGTCTCGTCTCGTCTCGTCTCGTCTCTTTTCGTCTCGTCTCGTCTCGTCTCGTCTCGTCTCGTCTCGTCTCGGCTCGGCTCGTCTCGTCTCGTCTCGTCTCGTCTCTTTTCATTTCTTTTCTTTTCGTCTCGTCTCGTCTCGTCTCGTCTCGTCTCGGCTCGGCTCGTCTCGTCTCGTCTCGTCTCGTCTCGTCTCGCCTCGTCTCGTCTCGGCTCGGCTCGTCTCGTCTCGTCTCGTCTCGTCTCGTCTCGTCTCGTGTCTTTTCGTCTCGTCTCGTCTCGTCTCTTTTCGTCTCGTCTCGTCTCGTCTCGTCTCGTCTCGTCTCGTCTCGTCTCGGCTCGGCTCGTCTCGTCTCGTCTCGTCTCGTCTCGTCTCGTCTCGTCTCGGCTCGGCTCGGCTCGTCTCGTCTCGTCTCGTCTCGTCTCGTCTCGTGTCTTTTCGTCTCGTCTCGTCTCGTCTCGTCTCGTCTCGTCTCGTCTCGTCTCGTCTCGTCTCGTCTCGTCTCGTCTCTTTTCTTTTCGTCTCGTCTCGTCTCGTATCGTCTCGTCTCGTCTCGTCTCGTCTCGTCTCGTCTCGTCTCGTCTCGTCTCGTCTCGTCTCGTGTCTTTTCGTCTCGTCTCGTCTCGTCTCGTCTCGTCTCGTCTCGTCTCTTTTCTTTTCGTCTCGTCTCGTCTCGTCTCGTCTCGTCTCGTCTCGTCTCGTCTCGTGTCTTTTCGTCTCGTCTCGTCTCGTCTCGTCTCGTCTCGTCTCGTCTCGTCTCGTCTCGTCTCGTCTCTTTTCTTTTCGTCTCGTCTCGTCTCGTCTCGTCTCGTCTCGTCTCGGCTCGGCTCGTCTCGTCTCGTCTCGTCTCGTCTCGTCTCGTCTCTTTTCGTCTCGTCTCGTCTCGTCTCGTCTCGTCTCGTCTCGTCTCGTCTCGTCTCGTCTCGGCTCGGCTCGTCTCGTCTCGTCTCGTCTCGTCTCGTCTCTTTTCTTTTCGTCTCGTCTCGTCTCGTCTCGTCTCGTCTCGTCTCGTCTCGTCTCGTCTCGTGTCTTTTCGTCTCGTCTCGTCTCGTCTCGTCTCGTCTCATCTCGTCTCGTCTCGTCTCGTCTCGTCTCTTTTCTTTTCGTCTCGTCTCGTCTCGTCTCGTCTCGTCTCGTCTCGTCTCGTCTCTTCTCGTCTCGTCTCATCTCGTCTCGTCTCTTTTCTTTTCGTCTCATCTCGTCTCGTCTCGTCTCGTCTCGTCTCGGCTCGTCTCGTCTCGTCTCGTCTCGTCTCGTCTCGTCTCGTCTCGGCTCGGCTCGTCTCGTCTCGTCTCGTCTCGTCTCTTTTCTTTTCTTTTCTTTTCGTCTCGTCTGGTCTCGTCTCGTCTCGTCTCGTCTCGTCTCGTCTCGTCTCGTCTCGTCTCGTCTCGTCTCGTCTCGTCTCTTTTCGTCTCGTCTCGTCTCGTCTCGTCTCGTCTCGGCTCGGCTCGTCTCGTCTCGTCTCGTCTCGTCTCGTCTCTTTTCTTTTCGTCTCGTCTCGTCTCGTCTCTTTTCGTCTCGTCTCGTCTCGTCTCGTCTCGTCTCGTCTCGTCTCGTCTCGGCTCGGCTCGGCTCGTCTCGTCTCGTCTCGTCTCGTCTCGTCTCTTTTCTTTTCGTCTCGTCTCGTCTCGTCTCGTCTCGTCTCGTCTCGTCTCGTCTCGTGTCTTTTCGTCTCGTCTCGTCTCGTCTCGTCTCGTCTCGTCTCGTCTCGTGTCTTTTCGTCTCGTCTCGTCTCGTCTCGTCTCGTCTCGTGTCGTCTCGTCTCTTTTCTTTTCGTCTCGTCTCGTCTCGTCTCGTCTCGTCTCGTCTCGTCTCGTCTCGTCTCGTCTTTTCGTATCGTCTCGTCTCGTCTCGTCTCGTCTCGTCTCGTCTCGTCTCGTCTCGTCTCGTCTCGTCTCTTTTCTTTTCGTCTCGTCTCGTCTCGTCTCGTCTCGTCTCGTCTCGTCTCGTCTCGTGTCTTTTCGTCTCGTCTCGTCTCGTCTCGTCTCGTCTCGTCTCGTCTCGTCTCGTCTCGTCTCGTCTCGTCTCGTCTCTTTTCTTTTCGTCTCGTCTCGTCTCGTCTCGTCTCGTCTCGTCTCGGCTCGGCTCGTCTCGTCTCGTCTCGTCTCGTCTCGTCTCTTTTCGTCTCGTCTCGTCTCGTCTCGTCTCGTCTCGTCTCGTCTCGTCTCGTCTCGGCTCGTCTCGTCTCGTCTCGTCTCGTCTCGTCTCTTTTCTTTTCGTCTCGTCTCGTCTCGTCTCGTCTCGTCTCGTCTCGTCTCGTGTCTTTTCGTCTCGTCTCGTCTCGTCTCGTCTCGTCTCATCTCGTCTCGTCTCGTCTCGTCTCGTCTCTTTTCTTTTCGTCTCGTCTCGTCTCGTCTCGTCTCGTCTCGTCTCGTCTCGTCTCGTCTCTTTTCTTTTCGTCTCGTCTCGTCTCGTCTCGTCTCGTCTCGTCTCGGCTCGGCTCGTCTCGTCTCGTCTCGTCTCGTCTCGTCTCGTCTCGTTTCGTCTCGGCTCGGCTCGTCTCGTCTCGTCTCGTCTCGTCTCTTTTCTTTTCTTTTCTTTTCGTCTCGTCTGGTCTCGTCTCGTCTCGTCTCGTCTCGTCTCGTCTCGTCTCGTCTCGTCTCGTCTCGTCTCGTCTCTTTTCGTCTCGTCTCGTCTCGTCTCGTCTCGGCTCGGCTCGGCTCGGTCTCGTCTCGTCTCGTCTCGTCTCGTCTCGTCTCTTTTCTTTTCGTCTCGTCTCGTCTCGTCTCGTCTCGTCTCGGCTCGTCTCGTCTCGTCTCGTCTCGTCTCGTCTCGTCTCGTCTCGTCTCGTCTCGTCTCGGCTCGGCTCGTCTCTTTTCTTTTCGTCTCGTCTCGTCTCGTCTCGTCTCGTCTCGTCTCGGCTCGGCTCGTCTCGTCTCGTCTCGTCTCGTCTCGTCTCGTCTCGTCTCTTTTCGTCTCGTCTCGTCTCGTCTCGTCTCGTCTCGGCTCGGCTCGTCTCGTCTCGTCTCGTCTCGTCTCGTCTCTTTTCTTTTCGTCTCGTCTCGTCTCGTCTCGTCTCGTCTCGTCTCGTCTCGTCTCGTCTCGTGTCTTTTCGTCTCGTCTCGTCTCGTCTCGTCTCGTCTCATCTCGTCTCGTCTCGTCTCGTCTCGTCTCTTTTCTTTTCGTCTCGTCTCGTCTCGTCTCGTCTCGTCTCGTCTCGTCTCGTCTCTTCTCGTCTCGTCTCGTCTCGTCTCGTCTCTTTTCTTTTCGTCTCGTCTCGTCTCGTCTCGTCTCGTCTCGTCTCGGCTCGGCTCGTCTCGTCTCGTCTCGTCTCGTCTCGTCTCGTCTCGTCTCGTCTCGGCTCGTCTCGTCTCGTCTCGTCTCGTCTCTTTTCTTTTCTTTTCTTTTCGTCTCGTCTGGTCTCGTCTCGTCTCGTCTCGTCTCGTCTCGTCTCGTCTCGTCTCGTCTCGTCTCGTCTCGTCTCTTTTCGTCTCGTCTCGTCTCGTCTCGTCTCGTCTCGTCTCGTCTCGTCTCGTGTCTTTTCGTCTCGTCTCGTCTCGTCTCGTCTCGTCTCGTCTCGTCTCGTGTCTTTTCGTCTCGTCTCGTCTCGTCTCGTCTCGTGTCTTTTCGTCTCGTCTCGTCTCGTCTCGTCTCGTCTCGTCTCGTCTCTTTTCTTTTCTTTTCTTTTCGTCTCGTCTCGTCTCGTCTCGTCTCGTCTCGTCTCGTCTCGTCTCGTCTCGTCTCGTCTCGTGTCTTTTCGTCTCGTCTCGTCTCGTCTCGTCTCGTCTCGTCTCGTCTCGTCTCGTCTCTTTTCTTTTCGTCTCGTCTCGTCTCGTCTCGTCTCGTCTCGTCTCGTCTCGTCTCGTGTCTTTTCGTCTCGTCTCGTCTCGTCTCGTCTCGTCTCGTCTCGTCTCGTCTCGTCTCGTCTCGTCTCGTCTCTTTTCTTTTCGTCTCGTCTCGTCTCGTCTCGTCTCGTCTCGTCTCGGCTCGGCTCGGCTCGTCTCGTCTCGTCTCGTCTCGTCTCGTCTCGTCTCTTTTCGTCTCGTCTCGTCTCGTCTCGTCTCGTCTCGTCTCGTCTCGTCTCGTCTCGGCTCGTCTCGTCTCGTCTCGTCTCGTCTCGTCTCTTTTCTTTTCGTCTCGTCTCGTCTCGTCTCGTCTCGTCTCGTCTCGTCTCGTCTCGTCTCGTGTCTTTTCGTCTCGTCTCGTCTCGTCTCGTCTCGTCTCATCTCGTCTCGTCTCGTCTCGTCTCGTCTCTTTTCTTTTCTTTTCGTCTCGTCTCGTCTCGTCTCGTCTCGTCTCGTCTCGTCTCGTCTCGTCTCGTCTCTTTTCTTTTCGTCTCGTCTCGTCTCGTCTCGTCTCGTCTCGTCTCGTCTCGGCTCGTCTCGTCTCGTCTCGTCTCGTCTCGTCTCGTCTCGTTTCGTCTCGGCTCGGCTCGTCTCGTCTCGTCTCGTCTCGTCTCTTTTCTTTTCTTTTCTTTTCGTCTCGTCTGGTCTCGTCTCGTCTCGTCTCGTCTCGTCTCGTCTCGTCTCGTCTCGTCTCGTCTCGTCTCGTCTCTTTTCGTCTCGTCTCGTCTCGTCTCGTCTCGTCTCGGCTCGTCTCGTCTCGTCTCGTCTCGTCTCGTCTCTTTTCTTTTCGTCTCGTCTCGTCTCGTCTCTTTTCGTCTCGTCTCGTCTCGTCTCGTCTCGTCTCGTCTCGTCTCGTCTCGTCTCGGCTCGTCTCGTCTCGTCTCGTCTCGTCTCGTCTCTTTTCTTTTCGTCTCGTCTCGTCTCGTCTCGTCTCGTCTCGTCTCGTCTCGTCTCGTCTCGTCTCGTGTCTTTTCGTCTCGTCTCGTCTCGTCTCGTCTCGTCTCGTCTCGTCTCGTCTCGTGTCTTTTCGTCTCGTCTCGTCTCGTCTCGTCTCGTCTCGTCTCGTCTCTTTTCTTTTCGTCTCGTCTCGTCTCGTCTCGTCTCGTCTCGTCTCGTCTCGTCTCGTCTCGTCTCGTCTCGTCTCGTCTCGTCTCGTGTCTTTTCGTCTCGTCTCGTCTCGTCTCGTCTCGTCTCGTCTCGTCTCGTCTCGTCTCTTTTCTTTTCGTCTCGTCTCGTCTCGTCTCTTTTCGTCTCGTCTCGTCTCGTCTCGTCTCGTCTCGTCTCGGCTCGGCTCGTCTCGTCTCGTCTCGTCTCGTCTCGTCTCTTTTCTTTTCGTCTCGTCTCGTCTCGTCTCGTCTCGTCTCGTCTCGTCTCGTCTCGTCTCGTGTCTTTTCGTCTCGTCTCGTCTCGTCTCGTCTCGTCTCGTCTCGTCTCGTCTCGTCTCGTCTCGTGTCTTTTCGTCTCGTCTCGTCTCGTCTCGTCTCGTGTCTTTTCGTCTCGTCTCGTCTCGTCTCGTCTCGTCTCGTCTCGTCTCGTCTCTTTTCTTTTCGTCTCGTCTCGTCTCGTCTCGTCTCGTCTCGTCTCGTCTCGTCTCGTCTCGTGTCTTTTCGTCTCGTCTCGTCTCGTCTCGTCTCGTCTCGTCTCGTCTCGTCTCTTTTCTTTTCGTCTCGTCTCGTCTCGTCTCGTCTCGTCTCGTCTCGTCTCGTCTCGTGTCTTTTCGTCTCGTCTCGTCTCGTCTCGTCTCGTCTCGTCTCGTCTCGTCTCGTCTCGTCTCGTCTCGTCTCTTTTCTTTTCGTCTCGTCTCGTCTCGTCTCGTCTCGTCTCGTCTCGGCTCGGCTCGTCTCGTCTCGTCTCGTCTCGTCTCGTCTCGTCTCTTTTCGTCTCGTCTCGTCTCGTCTCGTCTCGTCTCGTCTCGTCTCGTCTCGGCTCGGCTCGTCTCGTCTCGTCTCGTCTCGTCTCGTCTCTTTTCTTTTCGTCTCGTCTCGTCTCGTCTCGTCTCGTCTCGTCTCGTCTCGTCTCGTCTCGTGTCTTTTCGTCTCGTCTCGTCTCGTCTCGTCTCGTCTCATCTCGTCTCGTCTCGTCTCGTCTCGTCTCTTTTCTTTTCGTCTCGTCTCGTCTCGTCTCGTCTCGTCTCGTCTCGTCTCTTTTCTTTTCGTCTCGTCTCGTCTCGTCTCGTCTCGTCTCGTCTCGGCTCGGCTCGTCTCGTCTCGTCTCGTCTCGTCTCGTGTCGTCTCGTTTCGTCTCGGCTCGGCTCGTCTCGTCTCGTCTCGTCTCGTCTCTTTTCTTTTCTTTTCTTTTCGTCTCGTCTGGTCTCGTCTCGTCTCGTCTCATCTCGTCTCGTCTCGTCTCGTCTCGTCTCGTCTCGTCTCGTCTCGTCTCGTCTCTTTTCGTCTCGTCTCGTCTCGTCTCGTCTCGTCTCGGCTCGGCTCGTCTCGTCTCGTCTCGTCTCGTCTCGTCTCTTTTCTTTTCGTCTCGTCTCGTCTCGTCTCTTTTCGTCTCGTCTCGTCTCGTCTCGTCTCGTCTCGTCTCGTCTCGGCTCGGCTCGGCTCGTCTCGTCTCGTCTCGTCTCGTCTCGTCTCTTTTCTTTTCGTCTCGTCTCGTCTCGTCTCGTCTCGTCTCGTCTCGTCTCGTCTCGTCTCGTGTCTTTTCGTCTCGTCTTGTCTCGTCTCGTCTCGTCTCGTCTCGTCTCGTCTCGTGTCTTTTCGTCTCGTCTCGTCTCGTCTCGTCTCGTCTCGTCTCGTCTCGTCTCGTCTCTTTTCTTTTCTTTTCGTCTCGTCTCGTCTCGTCTCGTCTCGTCTCGTCTCGTCTCGTCTCGTCTCGTCTCGTGTCTTTTCGTCTCGTCTCGTCTCGTCTCGTCTCGTCTCGTCTCGTCTCGTCTCTTTTCTTTTCGTCTCGTCTCGTCTCGTCTCGTCTCGTCTCGTCTCGTCTCGTCTCGTGTCTTTTCGTCTCGTCTCGTCTCGTCTCGTCTCGTCTCGTCTCGTCTCGTCTCGTCTCTTTTCTTTTCGTCTCGTCTCGTCTCGTCTCGTCTCGTCTCGGCTCGTCTCGTCTCGTCTCGTCTCGTCTCGTCTCGTCTCTTTTCTTTTCGTCTCGTCTCGTCTCGTCTCGTCTCGTCTCGTCTCTTTTCGTCTCGTCTCGTCTCGTCTCGTCTCGTCTCGTCTCGTCTCGTCTCGGCTCGGCTCGTCTCGTCTCGTCTCGTCTCGTCTCTTTTCTTTTCGTCTCGTCTCGTCTCGTCTCGTCTCGTCTCGTCTCGTCTCGTCTCGTCTCGTCTCGTGTCCTTTCGTCTCGTCTCGTCTCGTCTCGTCTCGTCTCGTCTCGTCTCGTCTCGTCTCTTTTCTTTTAGTCTCGTCTCGTCTCGTCTCGTCTCGTCTCGTCTCGTCTCGTCTCGTCTCGTCTCGTCTCGTCTCGTCTCTTTTCTTTTCGTCTCGTCTCGTCTCGTCTCGTCTCGTCTCGGCTCGGCTCGTCTCGTCTCGTCTCGTCTCGTCTCGTCTCTTTTCTTTTCGTCTCGTCTCGTCTCGTCTCGTCTCGTCTCTTTTCATCTCGTCTCGTCTCGTCTCGTCTCGTCTCGTCTCGTCTCGTCTCGTCTCGTCTCGGCTCGGCTCGTCTCGTCTCGTCTCGTCTCGTCTCGTCTCTTTTCTTTTCTTTTCGTCTCGTCTCGTCTCGTCTCGTCTCGTCTCGTCTCGTCTCGTCTCTTTTCGTCTCGTCTCGTCTCGTCTCGTCTCGTCTCGTCTCGTCTCGGCTCGGCTCGTCTCGTCTCGTCTCGTCTCTTTTCATTTCTTTTCTTTTCTTTTCGTCTCGTCTCGTCTCGTCTCGTCTCGGCTCGTCTCGTCTCGTCTCGTCTCGTCTCGTCTCGTCTCGTCTCGTCTCGTCTCGGCTCGTCTCGTCTCGTCTCGTCTCGTCTCGTCTCGTCTCGTGTCTTTTCGTCTCGTCTCGTCTCGTCTCTTTTCGTCTCGTCTCGTCTCGTCTCGTCTCGTCTCGTCTCGTCTCGTCTCGGCTCGTCTCGTCTCGTCTCGTCTCGTCTCGTCTCGTCTCGGCTCGTCTCGTCTCGTCTCGTCTCGTCTCGTCTCGTCTCGTGTCTTTTCGTCTCGTCTCGTCTCGTCTCGTCTCGTCTCGTCTCGTCTCGTCTCGTCTCGTCTCGTCTCGTCTCGTCTCGTCTCGTCTCGTCTCGTCTCGTCTCGTCTCTTTTCTTTTCGTCTCGTCTCGTCTCGTATCGTCTCGTCTCGTCTCGTCTCGTCTCGTCTCGTCTCGTCTCGTCTCGTCTCGTGTCTTTTCGTCTCGTCTCGTCTCGTCTCGTCTCGTCTCGTCTCGTCTCGTTTCTTTTCGTCTCGTCTCGTCTCGTCTCGTCTCGTCTCGTCTCGTCTCGTCTCGTGTCTTTTCGTCTCGTCTCGTCTCGTCTCGTCTCGTCTCGTCTCGTCTCGTCTCGTCTCGTCTCGTCTCTTTTCTTTTCGTCTCGTCTCGTCTCGTCTCGTCTCGTCTCGTCTCGGCTCGGCTCGTCTCGTCTCGTCTCGTCTCGTCTCGTCTCGTCTCTTTTCGTCTCGTCTCGTCTCGTCTCGTCTCGTCTCGTCTCGTCTCGTCTCGTCTCGGCTCGTCTCGTCTCGTCTCGTCTCGTCTCGTCTCTTTTCTTTTCGTCTCGTCTCGTCTCGTCTCGTCTCGTCTCGTCTCGTCTCGTCTCGTCTCGTGTCTTTTCGTCTCGTCTCGTCTCGTCTCGTCTCGTCTCATCTCGTCTCGTCTCGTCTCGTCTCTTTTCTTTTCGTCTCGTCTCGTCTCGTCTCGTCTCGTCTCGTCTCGTCTCTTCTCGTCTCGTCTCGTCTCGTCTCTTTTCTTTTCGTCTCGTCTCGTCTCGTCTCGTCTCGTCTCGTCTCGGCTCGGCTCGTCTCGTCTCGTCTCGTCTCGTCTCGTCTCGTCTCGGCTCGGCTCGTCTCGTCTCGTCTCGTCTCGTCTCTTTTCTTTTCTTTTCTTTTCATCTCGTCTGGTCTCGTCTCGTCTCGTCTCGTCTCGTCTCGTCTCGTCTCGTCTCGTCTCGTCTCGTCTCTTTTCGTCTCGTCTCGTCTCGTCTCGTCTCGGCTCGGCTCGGCTCGTCTCGTCTCGTCTCGTCTCGTCTCTTTTCTTTTCGTCTCGTCTCGTCTCGTCTCTTTTCGTCTCGTCTCGTCTCGTCTCGTCTCGTCTCGTCTCGTCTCGTCTCGGCTCGGCTCGGCTCGTCTCGTCTCGTCTCGTCTCGTCTCGTCTCTTTTCTTTTCGTCTCGTCTCGTCTCGTCTCGTCTCGTCTCGTCTCGTCTCGTCTCGTGTCTTTTCGTCTCGTCTCGTCTCGTCTCGTCTCGTCTCGTCTCGTCTCGTCTCGTCTCGTGTCTTTTCGTCTCGTCTCGTCTCGTCTCGTCTCGTGTCTTTTCGTCTCGTCTCGTCTCGTCTCGTCTCGTCTCGTCTCGTCTCGTCTCTTTTCTTTTCGTCTCGTCTCGTCTCGTCTCGTCTCGTCTCGTCTCGTCTCGTCTCGTCTCGTCTCGTCTCGTCTCGTGTCTTTTCGTCTCGTCTCGTCTCGTCTCGTCTCGTCTCGTCTCGTCTCGTCTCTTTTCTTTTCGTCTCGTCTCTTTTCTTTTCGTCTCGTCTCGTCTCGTCTCGTCTCGTGTCTTTTCGTCTCGTCTCGTCTCGTCTCGTCTCGTCTCGTCTCGTCTCGTCTCGTCTCGTCTCTTTTCTTTTCGTCTCGTCTCGTCTCGTCTCGTCTCGTCTCGGCTCGGCTCGTCTCGTCTCGTCTCGGCTTGTCTCGTCTCGTCTCGTCTCGTCTCGTCTCGTCTCGTCTCGTCTCGTCTCGTCTCGGCTCGGCTCGTCTCGTCTCGTCTCGTCTCGTCTCGTCTCTTTTCTTTTCGTCTCGTCTCGTCTCGTCTCGTCTCGTCTCGTCTCGTCTCGTCTCGTGTCTTTTCGTCTCGTCTCGTCTCGTCTCGTCTCGTCTCATCTCGTCTCGTCTCGTCTCGTCTCGTCTCTTTTCTTTTCGTCTCGTCTCGTCTCGTCTCGTCTCGTCTCGTCTCGTCTCGTCTCGTCTCGTCTCTTTTCTTTTCGTCTCGTCTCGTCTCGTCTCGTCTCGTCTCGGCTCGGCTCGTCTCGTCTCGTCTCGTCTCGTCTCGTCTCGTCTCGTTTCGTCTCGGCTCGTCTCGTCTCGTCTCGTCTCGTCTCTTTTCTTTTCTTTTCTTTTCGTCTCGTCTGGTCTCGTCTCGTCTGGTCTCGTCTCGTCTCGTCTCGTCTCGTCTCGTCTCGTCTCGTCTCTTTTCGTCTCGTCTCGTCTCGTCTCGTCTCGTCTCGGCTCGGCTCGTCTCGTCTCGTCTCGTCTCGTCTCGTCTCGTCTCTTTTCTTTTCGTCTCGTCTCGTCTCGTCTCTTTTCGTCTCGTCTCGTCTCGTCTCGTCTCGTCTCGTCTCGTCTCGTCTCGTCTCGTCTCGTGTCTTTTCGTCTCGTCTCGTCTCGTCTCGTCTCGTCTCGTCTCGTCTCGTGTCTTTTCGTCTCGTCTCGTCTCGTCTCGTCTCGTCTCGTCTCGTCTCGTCTCGTCTCGTCTCTTTTCTTTTCGTCTCGTCTCGTCTCGTCTCGTCTCGTCTCGTCTCGTCTCGTCTCGTCTCTTTTCTTTTCGTCTCGTCTCGTCTCGTGTCTTTTCGTCTCGTCTCGTCTCGTCTCGTCTCGTCTCGTCTCGTCTCGTCTCGTCTCTTTTCTTTTCGTCTCGTCTCGTCTCGTCTCTTTTCGTCTCGTCTCGTCTCGTCTCGTCTCGTCTCGTCTCGTCTCGTCTCGGCTCGGCTCGGCTCGTCTCGTCTCGTCTCGTCTCGTCTCGTCTCTTTTCTTTTCGTCTCGTCTCGTCTCGTCTCGTCTCGTCTCGTCTCGTCTCGTCTCGTGTCTTTTCGTCTCGTCTCGACTCGTCTCGTCTCGTCTCGTCTCGTCTCGTCTCGTCTCGTGTCTTTTCGTCTCGTCTCGTCTCGTCTCGTCTCGTGTCTTTTCGTCTCGTCTCGTCTCGTCTCGTCTCGTCTCGTCTCGTCACGTCTCGTCTCTTTTCTTTTCGTCTCGTCTCGTCTCGTCTCGTCTCGTCTCGTCTCGTCTCGTCTCGTCTCGTCTCGTCTCGTCTCGTCTCGTCTCGTGTCTTTTCGTCTCGTCTCGTCTCGTCTCGTCTCGTCTCGTCTCGTCTCGTCTCGTCTCTTTTCTTTTCGTCTCGTCTCGTCTCGTCTCGTCTCGTCTCGTCTCGTCTCGTCTCGTCTCGTCTCGTCTCGTCTCGTCTCTTTTCTTTTCGTCTCGTCTCGTCTCGCCTCGTCTCGTCTCGTCTCGGCTCGGCTCGTCTCGTCTCGTCTCGTCTCGTCTCGTCTCGTCTCTTTTCGTCTCGTCTCGTCTCGTCTCGTCTCGTCTCGTCTCGTCTCGTCTCGTCTCGGCTCGTCTCGTCTCGTCTCGTCTCGTCTCGTCTCTTTTCTTTTCGTCTCGTCTCGTCTCGTCTCGTCTCGTCTCGTCTCGTCTCGTCTCGTCTCGTGTCTTTTCGTCTCGTCTCGTCTCGTCTCGTCTCGTCTCATCTCGTCTCGTCTCGTCTCGTCTCGTCTCTTTTCTTTTCGTCTCGTCTCGTCTCGTCTCGTCTCGTCTCGTCTCGTCTCGTCTCGTCTTTTTTCTTTTCGTCTCGTCTCGGCTCGTCTCGTCTCGTCTCGTCTCGTCTCGTGTCGTCTCGTTTCGTCTCGGCTCGGCTCGTCTCGTCTCGTCTCGTCTCGTCTCTTTTCTTTTCTTTTCTTTTCGTCTCGTCTGGTCTCGTCTCGTCTCGTCTCGTCTCGTCTCGTCTCGTCTCGTCTCGTCTCGTCTCGTCTCGTCTCTTTTCGTCTCGTCTCGTCTCGTCTCGTCTCGGCTCGGCTCGGCTCGTCTCGGCTCGTCTCGTCTCGTCTCGTCTCTTTTCTTTTCGTCTCGTCTCGTCTCGTCTCTTTTCGTCTCGTCTCGTCTCGTCTCGTCTCGTCTCGTCTCGTCTCGTCTCGTCTCGTCTCGTCTCGGCTCGGCTCGTCTCGTCTCGTCTCGTCTCGTCTCGTCTCTTTTCTTTTCGTCTCGTCTCGTCTCGTCTCGTCTCGTCTCGTCTCGTCTCGTGTCTTTTCGTCTCGTCTCGTCTCGTCTCGTCTCGTCTCGTCTCGTCTCGTGTCTTTTCGTCTCGTCTCGTCTCGTCTCGTCTCGTCTCGTCTCGTCTCGTCTCTTTTCTTTTCGTCTCGTCTCGTCTCGTCTCGTCTCGTCTCGTCTCGTCTCGTCTCGTCTCGTCTCGTCTCGTCTCGTCTCGTGTCTTTTCGTCTCGTCTCGTCTCGTCTCGTCTCGTCTCATCTCGTCTCGTCTCGTCTCATCTCGTCTCTTTTCTTTTCGTCTCGTCTCGTCTCGTCTCGTCTCGTCTCGTCTCGTCTCGTCTCGTCTCGTCTCTTTTCTTTTCGTCTCGTCTCGTCTCGTCTCGTCTCGTCTCGGCTCGGCTCGTCTCGTCTCGTCTCGTCTCGTCTCGTCTCGTCTCGTTTCGTCTCGGCTCGGCTCGTCTCGTCTCGTCTCGTCTCGTCTCTTTTCTTTTCTTTTCTTTTCGTCTCGTCTGGTCTCGTCTCGTCTGGTCTCGTCTCGTCTCGTCTCGTCTCGTCTCGTCTCGTCTCGTCTCTTTTCGTCTCGTCTCGTCTCGTCTCGTCTCGTCTCGGCTCGGCTCGTCTCGTCTCGTCTCGTCTCGTCTCGTCTCGTCTCTTTTCTTTTCGTCTCGTCTCGTCTCGTCTCTTTTCGTCTCGTCTCGTCTCGTCTCGTCTCGTCTCGTCTCGTCTCGTCTCGTCTCGTCTCGTGTCTTTTCGTCTCGTCTCGTCTCGTCTCGTCTCGTCTCGTCTCGTCTCGTCTCGTCTCGTGTCTTTTCGTCTCGTCTCGTCTCGTCTCGTCTCGTCTCGTCTCGTCTCGTCTCGTCTCGTCTCTTTTCTTTTCGTCTCGTCTCGTCTCGTCTCGTCTCGTCTCGTCTCGTCTCGTCTCGTCTCGTCTCGTCTCGTCTCGTGTCTTTTCGTCTCGTCTCGTCTCGTCTCGTCTCGTCTCGTCTCGTCTCGTCTCTTTTCTTTTCGTCTCGTCTCGTCTCGTCTCTTTTCGTCTCGTCTCGTCTCGTCTCGTCTCGTCTCGTCTCGTCTCGTCTCGTCTCGGCTCGTCTCGTCTCGTCTCGTCTCGTCTCGTCTCTTTTCTTTTCGTCTCGTCTCGTCTCGTCTCGTCTCGTCTCGTCTCGTCTCGTCTCGTCTCGTCTCTTTTCTTTTCGTCTCGTCTCGTCTCGTCTCGTCTCGTCTCGTCTCGTCTCGTCTCTTCTCGTCTCGTCTCGTCTCGTCTCGTCTCTTTTCGTCTCGTCTCGTCTCGTCTCGTCTCGTCTCGTCTCGGCTCGTCTCGTCTCGTCTCGTCTCGTCTCGTCTCGTCTCGTCTCGGCTCGGCTCGTCTCGTCTCGTCTCGTCTCGTCTCTTTTCTTTTCTTTTCTTTTCGTCTCGTCTGGTCTCGTCTCGTCTCGTCTCGTCTCGTCTCGTCTCGTCTCGTCTCGTCTCGTCTCGTCTCGTCTCGTCTCGTCTCGTCTCGTCTCTTTTCGTCTCGTCTCGTCTCGTCTCGTCTCGTCTCGGCTCGGCTCGTCTCGTCTCGTCTCGTCTCGTCTCGTCTCTTTTCTTTTCGTCTCGTCTCGTCTCGTCTCTTTTCGTCTCGTCTCGTCTCGTCTCGTCTCGTCTCGTCTCGTCTCGTCTCGGCTCGGCTCGGCTCGGCTCGTCTCGTCTCGTCTCGTCTCGTCTCGTCTCTTTTCTTTTCGTCTCGTCTCGTCTCGTCTCGTCTCGTCTCGTCTCGTCTCGTGTCTTTTCGTCTCGTCTCGTCTCGTCTCGTCTCGTCTCGTCTCGTGTCTTTTCGTCTCGTCTCGTCTCGTCTCGTCTCGTCTCGTCTCGTCTCGTCTCTTTTCTTTTCGTCTCGTCTCGTCTCGTCTCGTCTCGTCTCGTCTCGTCTCGTCTCGTCTCGTCTCGTCTCGTCTCGTCTCGTCTCGTGTCTTTTCGTCTCGTCTCGTCTCGTCTCGTCTCGTCTCGTCTCGTGTCTTTTCGTCTCGTCTCGTCTCGTCTCGTCTCGTCTCGTCTCGTCTCGTCTCGTCTCGTCTCGTCTCGTCTCTTTTCTTTTCGTCTCGTCTCGTCTCGTCTCGTCTCGTCTCGTCTCGGCTCGGCTCGTCTCGTCTCGTCTCGTCTCGTCTCTTTTCGTCTCGTCTCGTCTCGTCTCGTCTCGTCTCGTCTCGTCTCGTCTCGTCTCGTCTCGGCTCGTCTCGTCTCGTCTCGTCTCGTCTCGTCTCTTTTCTTTTCGTCTCGTCTCGTCTCGTCTCGTCTCGTCTCGTCTCGTCTCGTGTCTTTTCGTCTCGTCTCGTCTCGTCTCGTCTCGTCTCATCTCGTCTCGTCTCGTCTCGTCTCGTCTCTTTTCTTTTCGTCTCGTCTCGTCTCGTCTCGTCTCGTCTCGTCTCGTCTCGTCTCGTCTCGTCTCTTTTCTTTTCGTCTCGTCTCGTCTCGTCTCGTCTCGTCTCGTCTCGGCTCGGCTCGTCTCGTCTCGTCTCGTCTCGTCTCGTCTCGTCTCGTTTCGTCTCGGCTCGGCTCGTCTCGTCTCGTCTCGTCTCGTCTCTTTTCTTTTCTTTTCTTTTCTTTTCTTTTCGTCTCGTCTCGTCTCGTCTCGTCTCGTCTCGTCTCGTCTCGTCTCGTCTCGTCTCGTCTCGTCTCGTCTCGTCTCGTCTCGTCTCTTTTCTTTTCGTCCCGTCTCGGCTCGGCTCGTCTCGTCTCGTCTCGTCTCGTCTCGTCTCGTCTCTTTTCTTTTCGTCTCGTCTCGTCTCGTCTCGTCTCGTCTCGTCTCGTCTCGTCTCGTCTCGTCTCGTCTCGTCTCGTCTCGTCTCTCGTCTCGTCTCGTCTCTTTTCTTTTCGTCTCGTCTCGTCTCGTCTCGTCTCGTCTCGTCTCGGCTCGGCTCGTCTCGTCTCGTCTCGTCTCGTCTCGTCTCGTCTCGTCTCTTTTCGTCTCGTCTCGTCTCGTCTCGTCTCGTCTCGTCTCGTCTCGGCTCGGCTCGTCTCGTCTCGTCTCGTCTCGTCTCGTCTCTTTTCTTTTCGTCTCGTCTCGTCTCGTCTCGTCTCGTCTCGTCTCGTCTCGTCTCGTCTCGTGTCTTTTCGTCTCGTCTCGTCTCGTCTCGTCTCGTCTCATCTCGTCTCGTCTCGTCTCGTCTCGTCTCTTTTCTTTTCGTCTCGTCTCGTCTCGTCTCGTCTCGTCTCGTCTCGTCTCGTCTCTTCTCGTCTCGTCTCGTCTCGTCTCGTCTCTTTTCTTTTCGTCTCGTCTCGTCTCGTCTCGTCTCGTCTCGTCTCGGCTCGTCTCGTCTCGTCTCGTCTCGTCTCGTCTCGTCTCGTCTCGGCTCGGCTCGTCTCGTCTCGTCTCGTCTCGTCTCTTTTCTTTTCTTTTCTTTTCGTCTCGTCTGGTCTCGTCTCGTCTCGTCTCGTCTCGTCTCGTCTCGTCTCGTCTCGTCTCGTCTCTTTTCGTCTCGTCTCGTCTCGTCTCGTCTCGTCTCGTCTCGTCTCGTCTCGTCTCGTGTCTTTTCGTCTCGTCTCGTCTCGTCTCGTCTCGTCTCGTCTCGTCTCGTGTCTTTTCGTCTCGTCTCGTCTCGTCTCGTCTCGTGTCTTTTCGTCTCGTCTCGTCTCGTCTCGTCTCGTCTCGTCTCGTCTCTTTTCTTTTCTTTTCTTTTCGTCTCGTCTCGTCTCGTCTCGTCTCGTCTCGTCTCGTCTCGTCTCGTCTCGTCTCGTCTCGTGTCTTTTCGTCTCGTCTCGTCTCGTCTCGTCTCGTCTCGTCTCGTCTCGTCTCGTCTCTTTTCTTTTCGTCTCGTCTCGTCTCGTCTCGTCTCGTCTCGTCTCGTCTCGTGTCTTTTCGTCTCGTCTCGTCTCGTCTCGTCTCGTCTCGTCTCGTCTCGTCTCGTCTCGTCTCGTCTCTTTTCTTTTCGTCTCGTCTCGTCTCGTCTCGTCTCGTCTCGTCTCGGCTCGGCTCGTCTCGTCTCGTCTCGTCTCGTCTCGTCTCGTCTCTTTTCGTCTCGTCTCGTCTCGTCTCGTCTCGTCTCGTCTCGTCTCGTCTCGTCTCGTCTCGGCTCGTCTCGTCTCGTCTCGTCTCGTCTCGTCTCTTTTCTTTTCGTCTCGTCTCGTCTCGTCTCGTCTCGTCTCGTCTCGTCTCGTCTCGTCTCGTGTCTTTTCGTCTCGTCTCGTCTCGTCTCGTCTCGTCTCATCTCGTCTCGTCTCGTCTCGTCTCGTCTCTTTTCTTTTCGTCTCGTCTCGTCTCGTCTCGTCTCGTCTCGTCTCGTCTCGTCTCGTCTCGTCTCTTTTCTTTTCGTCTCGTCTCGTCTCGTCTCGTCTCGTCTCGTCTCGGCTCGGCTCGTCTCGTCTCGTCTCGTCTCGTCTCGTCTCGTCTCGTTTCGTCTCGGCTCGGCTCGTCTCGTCTCGTCTCGTCTCGTCTCTTTTCTTTTCTTTTCTTTTCGTCTCGTCTGGTCTCGTCTCGTCTCGTCTCGTCTCGTCTCGTCTCGTCTCGTCTCGTCTCGTCTCGTCTCTTTTCGTCTCGTCTCGTCTCGTCTCGTCTCGTCTCGGCTCGTCTCGTCTCGTCTCGTCTCGTCTCGTCTCTTTTCTTTTCGTCTCGTCTCGTCTCGTCTCTTTTCGTCTCGTCTCGTCTCGTCTCGTCTCGTCTCGTCTCGTCTCGTCTCGGCTCGTCTCGTCTCGTCTCGTCTCGTCTCGTCTCTTTTCTTTTCGTCTCGTCTCGTCTCGTCTCGTCTCGTCTCGTCTCGTCTCGTCTCGTCTCGTCTCGTGTCTTTTCGTCTCGTCTCGTCTCGTCTCGTCTCGTCTCGTCTCGTCTCGTCTCGTGTCTTTTCGTCTCGTCTCGTCTCGTCTCGTCTCGTCTCGTCTCGTCTCTTTTCTTTTCGTCTCGTCTCGTCTCGTCTCGTCTCGTCTCGTCTCGTCTCGTCTCGTCTCGTCTCGTCTCGTCTCGTCTCGTGTCTTTTCGTCTCGTCTCGTCTCGTCTCGTCTCGTCTCGTCTCGTCTCGTCTCGTCTCTTTTCTTTTCGTCTCGTCTCGTCTCGTCTCTTTTCGTCTCGTCTCGTCTCGTCTCGTCTCGTCTCGTCTCGTCTCGTCTCGGCTCGTCTCGTCTCGTCTCGTCTCGTCTCGTCTCTTTTCTTTTCGTCTCGTCTCGTCTCGTCTCGTCTCGTCTCGTCTCGTCTCGTCTCGTCTCGTGTCTTTTCGTCTCGTCTCGTCTCGTCTCGTCTCGTCTCGTCTCGTCTCGTCTCGTCTCGTCTCGTGTCTTTTCGTCTCGTCTCGTCTCGTCTCGTCTCGTGTCTTTTCGTCTCGTCTCGTCTCGTCTCGTCTCGTCTCGTCTCGTCTCGTCTCGTCTCTTTTCTTTTCGTCTCGTCTCGTCTCGTCTCGTCTCGTCTCGTCTCGTCTCGTCTCGTCTCGTGTCTTTTCGTCTCGTCTCGTCTCGTCTCGTCTCGTCTCGTCTCGTCTCGTCTCGTCTCTTTTCTTTTCGTCTCGTCTCGTCTCGTCTCGTCTCGTCTCGTCTCGTCTCGTCTCGTGTCTTTTCGTCTCGTCTCGTCTCGTCTCGTCTCGTCTCGTCTCGTCTCGTCTCGTCTCGTCTCGTCTCTTTTCTTTTCGTCTCGTCTCGTCTCGTCTCGTCTCGTCTCGTCTCGGCTCGGCTCGTCTCGTCTCGTCTCGTCTCGTCTCGTCTCGTCTCTTTTCGTCTCGTCTCGTCTCGTCTCGTCTCGTCTCGTCTCGTCTCGTCTCGTCTCGGCTCGGCTCGTCTCGTCTCGTCTCGTCTCGTCTCGTCTCTTTTCTTTTCGTCTCGTCTCGTCTCGTCTCGTCTCGTCTCGTCTCGTCTCGTCTCGTCTCGTGTCTTTTCGTCTCGTCTCGTCTCGTCTCGTCTCGTCTCATCTCGTCTCGTCTCGTCTCGTCTCGTCTCTTTTCTTTTCGTCTCGTCTCGTCTCGTCTCGTCTCGTCTCGTCTCGTCTCGTCTCGTCTCTTTTCTTTTCGTCTCGTCTCGTCTCGTCTCGTCTCGTCTCGTCTCGTCTCGGCTCGTCTCGTCTCGTCTCGTCTCGTCTCGTGTCGTCTCGTTTCGTCTCGGCTCGGCTCGTCTCGTCTCGTCTCGTCTCGTCTCTTTTCTTTTCTTTTCTTTTCGTCTCGTCTGGTCTCGTCTCGTCTCGTCTCATCTCGTCTCGTCTCGTCTCGTCTCGTCTCGTCTCGTCTCGTCTCGTCTCGTCTCTTTTCGTCTCGTCTCGTCTCGTCTCGTCTCGTCTCGGCTCGGCTCGTCTCGTCTCGTCTCGTCTCGTCTCGTCTCTTTTCTTTTCGTCTCGTCTCGTCTCGTCTCTTTTCGTCTCGTCTCGTCTCGTCTCGTCTCGTCTCGTCTCGTCTCGGCTCGGCTCGGCTCGTCTCGTCTCGTCTCGTCTCGTCTCGTCTCTTTTCTTTTCTTTTCGTCTCGTCTCGTCTCGTCTCGTCTCGTCTCGTCTCGTCTCGTCTCGTGTCTTTTCGTCTCGTCTTGTCTCGTCTCGTCTCGTCTCGTCTCGTCTCGTCTCGTGTCTTTTCGTCTCGTCTCGTCTCGTCTCGTCTCGTCTCGTCTCGTCTCGTCTCGTCTCGTCTCTTTTCTTTTCTTTTCGTCTCGTCTCGTCTCGTCTCGTCTCGTCTCGTCTCGTCTCGTCTCGTCTCGTCTCGTGTCTTTTCGTCTCGTCTCGTCTCGTCTCGTCTCGTCTCGTCTCTTTTCTTTTCGTCTCGTCTCGTCTCGTCGTCTCGTCTCGTCTCGTCTCGTCTCGTCCGTCTCGTGTCTTTTCGTCTCGTCTCGTCTCGTCTCGTCTCGTCTCGTCTCGTCTCGTCTCGTCTCTTTTCTTTTCGTCTCGTCTCGTCTCGTCTCGTCTCGTCTCGGCTCGTCTCGTCTCGTCTCGTCTCGTCTCGTCTCGTCTCTTTTCTTTTCGTCTCGTCTCGTCTCGTCTCGTCTCGTCTCGTCTCGTCTCTTTTCGTCTCGTCTCGTCTCGTCTCGTCTCGGCTCGTCTCGTCTCGTCTCGTCTCGGCTCGGCTCGTCTCGTCTCGTCTCGTCTCGTCTCGTCTCGTCTCGTCTCGTCTCGTCTCGTCTCGTCTCGTGTCCTTTCGTCTCGTCTCGTCTCGTCTCGTCTCGTCTCGTCTCGTCTCGTCTCGTCTCTTTTCTTTTAGTCTCGTCTCGTCTCGTCTCGTCTCGTCTCGTCTCGTCTCGTCTCGTCTCGTCTCGTCTCGTCTCTTTTCTTTTCGTCTCGTCTCGTCTCGTCTCGTCTCGTCTCGGCTCGGCTCGTCTCGTCTCGTCTCGTCTCGTCTCGTCTCTTTTCTTTTCGTCTCGTCTCGTCTCGTCTCGTCTCGTCTCTTTTCATCTCGTCTCGTCTCGTCTCGTCTCGTCTCGTCTCGTCTCGTCTCGTCTCGGCTCGGCTCGTCTCGTCTCGTCTCGTCTCGTCTCGTCTCTTTTCTTTTCTTTTCGTCTCGTCTCGTCTCGTCTCGTCTCGTCTCGTCTCGTCTCGTCTCTTTTCGTCTCGTCTCGTCTCGTCTCGTCTCGTCTCGTCTCGTCTCGTCTCGGCTCGGCTCGTCTCGTCTCGTCTCGTGTCTTTTCGTCTCGTCTCGTCTCGTCTCGTCTCGTCTCGTCTCGTCTCGTCTCGTCTCTTTTCTTTTCGTCTCGTCTCGTCTCGTCTCGTCTCGTCTCGTCTCGTCTCGTGTCTTTTCGTCTCGTCTCGTCTCGTCTCGTCTCGTCTCGTCTCGTCTCGTCTCGTCTCGTCTCGTCTCGTCTCGTCTCTTTTCTTTTCGTCTCGTCTCGTCTCGTCTCGTCTCGTCTCGTCTCGGCTCGGCTCGTCTCGTCTCGTCTCGTCTCGTCTCGTCTCGTCTCTTTTCGTCTCGTCTCGTCTCGTCTCGTCTCGTCTCGTCTCGTCTCGTCTCGTCTCGGCTCGTCTCGTCTCGTCTCGTCTCGTCTCGTCTCTTTTCTTTTCGTCTCGTCTCGTCTCGTCTCGTCTCGTCTCGTCTCGTCTCGTCTCGTCTCGTGTCTTTTCGTCTCGTCTCGTCTCGTCTCGTCTCGTCTCATCTCGTCTCGTCTCGTCTCGTCTCGTCTCTTTTCTTTTCGTCTCGTCTCGTCTCGTCTCGTCTCGTCTCGTCTCGTCTCGTCTCTTTTCTTTTCGTCTCGTCTCGTCTCGTCTCGTCTCGTCTCGTCTCGGCTCGGCTCGTCTCGTCTCGTCTCGTCTCGTCTCGTCTCGTCTCGTTTCGTCTCGGCTCGGCTCGTCTCGTCTCGTCTCGTCTCGTCTCTTTTCTTTTCTTTTCTTTTCGTCTCGTCTGGTCTCGTCTCGTCTCGTCTCGTCTCGTCTCGTCTCGTCTCGTCTCGTCTCGTCTCGTCTCTTTTCGTCTCGTCTGGTCTCGTCTCGTCTCGTCTCGTCTCGTCTCGTCTCGTGTCTTTTCGTCTCGTCTCGTCTCGTCTCGTCTCGTCTCGTCTCGTCTCGTGTCTTTTCGTCTCGTCTCGTCTCGTCTCGTCTCGTGTCTTTTCGTCTCGTCTCGTCTCGTCTCGTCTCGTCTCGTCTCGTCTCGTCTCGTCTCGTCTCGTGTCTTTTCGTCTCGTCTCGTCTCGTCTCGTCTCGTCTCGTCTCGTCTCGTCTCGTCTCTTTTCTTTTCGTCTCGTCTCGTCTCGTCTCGTCTCGTCTCGTCTCGTCTCGTCTCGTGTCTTTTCGTCTCGTCTCGTCTCGTCTCGTCTCGTCTCGTCTCGTCTCGTCTCGTCTCGTCTCGTCTCGTCTCGTCTCTTTTCTTTTCGTCTCGTCTCGTCTCGTCTCGTCTCGTCTCGTCTCGGCTCGGCTCGTCTCGTCTCGTCTCGTCTCGTCTCGTCTCTTTTCGTCTCGTCTCGTCTCGTCTCGTCTCGTCTCGTCTCGTCTCGTCTCGTCTCGTCTCGGCTCGTCTCGTCTCGTCTCGTCTCGTCTCGTCTCTTTTCTTTTCGTCTCGTCTCGTCTCGTCTCGTCTCGTCTCGTCTCGTCTCGTCTCGTCTCGTGTCTTTTCGTCTCGTCTCGTCTCGTCTCGTCTCGTCTCATCTCGTCTCGTCTCGTCTCGTCTCGTCTCTTTTCTTTTCGTCTCGTCTCGTCTCGTCTCGTCTCGTCTCGTCTCGTCTCGTCTCGTCTCGTCTCTTTTCTTTTCGTCTCGTCTCGTCTCGTCTCGTCTCGTCTCGTCTCGTCTCGTCTCGTCTCGTCTCGTCTCGTCTCGTCTCGTCTCTTTTCGTCTCGTCTCGTCTCGTCTCGTCTCGTCTCGTCTCGTCTCGTCTCGTCTCGGCTCGTCTCGTCTCGTCTCGTCTCGTCTCGTCTCGTCTCTTTTCTTTTCGTCTCGTCTCGTCTCGTCTCGTCTCGTCTCGTCTCGTCTCGTCTCGTCTCGTCTCGTCTCGTGTCTTTTCGTCTCGTCTCGTCTCGTCTCGTCTCGTCTCGTCTCGTCTCGTCTCGTGTCTTTTCGTCTCGTCTCGTCTCGTCTCGTCTCGTCTCGTCTCGTCTCTTTTCTTTTCGTCTCGTCTCGTCTCGTCTCGTCTCGTCTCGTCTCGTCTCGTCTCGTCTCGTCTCGTCTCGTCTCGTGTCTTTTCGTCTCGTCTCGTCTCGTCTCGTCTCGTCTCGTCTCGTCTCGTCTCGTCTCTTTTCTTTTCGTCTCGTCTCGTCTCGTCTCTTTTCGTCTCGTCTCGTCTCGTCTCGTCTCGTCTCGTCTCGTCTCGTCTCGGCTCGGCTCGTCTCGTCTCGTCTCGTCTCGTCTCGTCTCTTTTCTTTTCGTCTCGTCTCGTCTCGTCTCGTCTCGTCTCGTCTCGTCTCGTCTCGTCTCGTCTCGTGTCTTTTCGTCTCGTCTCGTCTCGTCTCGTCTCGTCTCGTCTCGTCTCGTCTCGTCTCGTCTCGTGTCTTTTCGTCTCGTCTCGTCTCGTCTCGTCTCGTGTCTTTTCGTCTCGTCTCGTCTCGTCTCGTCTCGTCTCGTCTCGTCTCGTCTCTTTTCTTTTCGTCTCGTCTCGTCTCGTCTCGTCTCGTCTCGTCTCGTCTCGTCTCGTGTCTTTTCGTCTCGTCTCGTCTCGTCTCGTCTCGTCTCGTCTCGTCTCGTCTCGTCTCTTTTCTTTTCGTCTCGTCTCGTCTCGTCTCGTCTCGTCTCGTCTCGTCTCGTCTCGTGTCTTTTCGTCTCGTCTCGTCTCGTCTCGTCTCGTCTCGTCTCGTCTCGTCTCGTCTCGTCTCGTCTCTTTTCTTTTCGTCTCGTCTCGTCTCGTCTCGTCTCGTCTCGTCTCGGCTCGTCTCGTCTCGTCTCGTCTCGTCTCGTCTCGTCTCTTTTCGTCTCGTCTCGTCTCGTCTCGTCTCGTCTCGTCTCGTCTCGTCTCGTCTCGGCTCGGCTCGTCTCGTCTCGTCTCGTCTCGTCTCGTCTCTTTTCTTTTCGTCTCGTCTCGTCTCGTCTCGTCTCGTCTCGTCTCGTCTCGTCTCGTCTCGTGTCTTTTCGTCTCGTCTCGTCTCGTCTCGTCTCGTCTCATCTCGTCTCGTCTCGTCTCGTCTCGTCTCTTTTCTTTTCGTCTCGTCTCGTCTCGTCTCGTCTCGTCTCGTCTCGTCTCGTCTCGTCTCGTCTCTTTTCTTTTCGTCTCGTCTCGTCTCGTCTCGTCTCGTCTCGTCTCGGCTCGGCTCGTCTCGTCTCGTCTCGTCTCGTCTCGTGTCGTCTCGTTTCGTCTCGGCTCGGCTCGTCTCGTCTCGTCTCGTCTCGTCTCTTTTCTTTTCTTTTCTTTTCGTCTCGTCTGGTCTCGTCTCGTCTCGTCTCATCTCGTCTCGTCTCGTCTCGTCTCGTCTCGTCTCGTCTCGTCTCGTCTCGTCTCGTCTCTTTTCGTCTCGTCTCGTCTCGTCTCGTCTCGTCTCGGCTCGGCTCGTCTCGTCTCGTCTCGTCTCGTCTCGTCTCTTTTCTTTTCGTCTCGTCTCGTCTCGTCTCTTTTCGTCTCGTCTCGTCTCGTCTCGTCTCGTCTCGTCTCGTCTCGGCTCGGCTCGGCTCGTCTCGTCTCGTCTCGTCTCGTCTCGTCTCTTTTCTTTTCGTCTCGTCTCGTCTCGTCTCGTCTCGTCTCGTCTCGTCTCGTCTCGTCTCGTGTCTTTTCGTCTCGTCTTGTCTCGTCTCGTCTCGTCTCGTCTCGTCTCGTCTCGTGTCTTTTCGTCTCGTCTCGTCTCGTCTCGTCTCGTCTCGTCTCGTCTCGTCTCGTCTCGTCTCTTTTCTTTTCTTTTCGTCTCGTCTCGTCTCGTCTCGTCTCGTCTCGTCTCGTCTCGTCTCGTCTCGTCTCGTGTCTTTTCGTCTCGTCTCGTCTCGTCTCGTCTCGTCTCGTCTCTTTTCTTTTCGTCTCGTCTCGTCTCGTCTCGTCTCGTCTCGTCTCGTCTCGTGTCTTTTCGTCTCGTCTCGTCTCGTCTCGTCTCGTCTCGTCTCGTCTCGTCTCGTCTCTTTTCGTCTCGTCTCGTCTCGTCTCGTCTCGTCTCGGCTCGTCTCGTCTCGTCTCGTCTCGTCTCGTCTCTTTTCTTTTCGTCTCGTCTCGTCTCGTCTCGTCTCGTCTCGTCTCGTCTCTTTTCGTCTCGTCTCGTCTCGTCTCGTCTCGGCTCGTCTCGTCTCGTCTCGTCTCGGCTCGGCTCGTCTCGTCTCGTCTCGTCTCGTCTCGTCTCTTTTCTTTTCGTCTCGTCTCGTCTCGTCTCGTCTCGTCTCGTCTCGTCTCGTCTCGTCTCGTCTCGTCTCGTGTCCTTTCGTCTCGTCTCGTCTCGTCTCGTCTCGTCTCGTCTCGTCTCGTCTCGTCTCTTTTCTTTTAGTCTCGTCTCGTCTCGTCTCGTCTCGTCTCGTCTCGTCTCGTCTCGTCTCGTCTCGTCTCGTCTCGTCTCGTCTCTTTTCTTTTTGTCTCGTCTCGTCTCGTCTCGTCTCGTCTCGGCTTGTCTCGTCTCGTCTCGTCTCGTCTCGTCTCTTTTCTTTTCGTCTCGCGTCTCTTTTCTTTTCGTCTCGTCTCGTCTCGTCTCGTCTCGTCTCTTTTCATCTCGTCTCGTCTCGTCTCGTCTCGTCTCGTCTCGTCTCGTCTCGTCTCGGCTCGGCTCGTCTCGTCTCGTCTCGTCTCGTCTCGTCTCTTTTCTTTTCTTTTCGTCTCGTCTCGTCTCGTCTCGTCTCGTCTCGTCTCGTCTCGTCTCTTTTCGTCTCGTCTCGTCTCGTCTCGTCTCGTCTCGTCTCGTCTCGTCTCGGCTCGGCTCGTCTCGTCTCGTCTCGTCTCGTCTCTTTTCATTTCTTTTCTTTCGTCTCGTCTCGTCTCGTCTCGTCTCGTCTCGGCTCGGCTCGTCTCGTCTCGTCTCGTCTCGTCTCGTCTCGTCTCGTCTCGTCTCGTCTCGGCTCGTCTCGTCTCGTCTCGTCTCGTCTCGTCTCGTCTCGTGTCTTTTCGTCTCGTCTCGTCTCGTCTCTTTTCGTCTCGTCTCGTCTCGTCTCGTCTCGTCTCGTCTCGTCTCGTCTCGTCTCGGCTCGTCTCGTCTCGTCTCGTCTCGTCTCGTCTCGTCTCGGCTCGTCTCGTCTCGTCTCGTCTCGTCTCGTCTCGTCTCGTGTCTTTTCGTCTCGTCTCGTCTCGTCTCGTCTCGTCTCGTCTCGTCTCGTCTCGTCTCGTCTCGTCTCGTCTCGTCTCGTCTCGTCTCGTCTCGTCTCGTCTCGTCTCGTCTCGTGTCTATTCGTCTCGTCTCGTCTCGTCTCGTCTCGTCTCGTCTCGTCTCTTTTCTTTTCGTCTCGTCTCGTCTCGTCTCGTCTCGTCTCGTCTCGTCTCGTCTCGTGTCTTTTCGTCTCGTCTCGTCTCGTCTCGTCTCGTCTCGTCTCGTCTCGTCTCGTCTCGTCTCGTCTCTTTTCTTTTCTTTTCGTCTCGTCTCGTCTCGTCTCGTCTCGTCTCGTCTCGGCTCGTCTCGTCTCGTCTCGTCTCGTCTCTTTTCGTCTCGTCTCGTCTCGTCTCGTCTCGTCTCGTCTCGTCTCGTCTCGGCTCGGCTCGTCTCGTCTCGTCTCGTCTCGTCTCGTCTCTTTTCTTTTCGTCTCGTCTCGTCTCGTCTCGTCTCGTCTCGTCTCGTCTCGTCTCGTGTCTTTTCGTCTCGTCTCGTCTCGTCTCGTCTCGTCTCATCTCGTCTCGTCTCGTCTCGTCTCGTCTCTTTTCTTTTCGTCTCGTCTCGTCTCGTCTCGTCTCGTCTCGTCTCGTCTCTTCTCGTCTCGTCTCGTCTCGTCTCGTCTCTTTTCTTTTCGTCTCGTCTCGTCTCGTCTCGTCTCGTCTCGTCTCGGCTCGGCTCGTCTCGTCTCGTCTCGTCTCGTCTCGGCTCGGCTCGGCTCGTCTCGTCTCGTCTCGTCTCGTCTCTTTTCTTTTCTTTTCTTTTCGTCTCGTCTGGTCTCGTCTGGTCTCGTCTCGTCTCGTCTCGTCTCGTCTCGTCTCGTCTCGTCTCGTCTCGTCTCTTTTCGTCTCGTCTCGTCTCGTCTCGTCTCGTCTCGGCTCGGCTCGTCTCGTCTCGTCTCGTCTCGTCTCGTCTCTTTTCTTTTCGTCTCGTCTCGTCTCGTCTCTTTTCGTCTCGTCTCGTCTCGTCTCGTCTCGTCTCGTCTCGTCTCGTCTCGTCTCGGCTCGGCTCGTCTCGTCTCGTCTCGTCTCGTCTCGTCTCTTTTCTTTTCGTCTCGTCTCGTCTCGTCTCGTCTCGTCTCGTCTCGTCTCGTCTCGTCTCGTGTCTTTTCGTCTCGTCTCGTCTCGTCTCGTCTCGTCTCGTCTCGTCTCGTCTCGTCTCGTGTCTTTTCGTCTCGTCTCGTCTCGTCTCGTCTCGTGTCTTTTCGTCTCGTCTCGTCTCGTCTCGTCTCGTCTCGTCTCGTCTCGTCTCTTTTCTTTTCGTCTCGTCTCGTCTCGTCTCGTCTCGTCTCGTCTCGTCTCGTCTCGTCTCGTCTCGTCTCGTCTCGTGTCTTTTCGTCTCGTCTCGTCTCGTCTCGTCTCGTCTCGTCTCGTCTCGTCTCGTCTCTTTTCTTTTCGTCTCGTCTCTTTTCTTTTCGTCTCGTCTCGTCTCGTCTCGTCTCGTGTCTTTTCGTCTCGTCTCGTCTCGTCTCGTCTCGTCTCGTCTCGTCTCGTCTCGTCTCGTCTCTTTTCTTTTCGTCTCGTCTCGTCTCGTCTCGTCTCGTCTCGTCTCGTCTCGGCTCGTCTCGTCTCGTCTCGTCTCGTCTCGTCTCGTCTCGTCTCGTCTCGTCTCGTCTCGTCTCGTCTCGTCTCGTCTCGGCTCGTCTCGTCTCGTCTCGTCTCGTCTCTTTCTTTCGTCTCGTCTCGTCTCGTCTCGTCTCGTCTCGTCTCGTCTCGTGTCTTTTCGTCTCGTCTCGTCTCGTCTCGTCTCGTCTCATCTCGTCTCGTCTCGTCTCGTCTCGTCTCTTTTCTTTTCGTCTCGTCTCGTCTCGTCTCGTCTCGTCTCGTCTCGTCTCGTCTCGTCTCGTCTCTTTTCTTTTCGTCTCGTCTCGTCTCGTCTCGTCTCGTCTCGGCTCGGCTCGTCTCGTCTCGTCTCGTCTCGTCTCTTTTCTTTTCTTTTCTTTTCGTCTCGTCTCGTCTCGTCTCGTCTGGTCTCGTCTCGTCTCGTCTCGTCTCGTCTCGTCTCGGCTCGGCTCGTCTCGTCTCGTCTCGTCTCGTCTCTTTTCTTTTCTTTTCTTTTCGTCTCGTCTGGTCTCGTCTCGTCTCGTCTCGTCTCGTCTCGTCTCGTCTCGTCTCGTCTCGTCTCGTCTCGTCTCTTTTCGTCTCGTCTCGTCTCGTCTCGTCTCGTCTCGGCTCGGCTCGTCTCGTCTCGTCTCGTCTCGTCTCGTCTCGTCTCTTTTCTTTTCGTCTCGTCTCGTCTCGTCTCTTTTCGTCTCGTCTCGTCTCGTCTCGTCTCGTCTCGTCTCGTCTCGTCTCGTCTCGTGTCTTTTCGTCTCGTCTCGTCTCGTCTCGTCTCGTCTCGTCTCGTCTCGTCTCGTCTCGTGTCTTTTCGTCTCGTCTCGTCTCGTCTCGTCTCGTCTCGTCTCGTCTCGTCTCGTCTCGTCTCGTCTCGTCTCGTCTCTTTTCTTTTCGTCTCGTCTCTTTTCTTTTCTTTTCGTCTCGTCTCGTCTCGTCTCGTCTCGTCTCGTCTCGTCTCGTCTCGTCTCGTGTCTTTTCGTCTCGTCTCGTCTCGTCTCGTCTCGTCTCGTCTCGTCTCTTTTCTTTCGTCTCGTCTCGTCTCGTCTCTTTTCGTCTCGTCTCGTCTCGTCTCGTCTCGTCTCGTCTCGTCTCGTCTCGTCTCGGCTCGGCTCGTCTCGTCTCGTCTCGTCTCGTCTCGTCTCTTTTCTTTTCGTCTCGTCTCGTCTCGTCTCGTCTCGTCTCGTCTCGTCTCGTCTCGTCTCGTCTCGTGTCTTTTCGTCTCGTCTCGTCTCGTCTCGTCTCGTCTCGTCTCGTCTCGTCTCGTCTCGTGTCTTTTCGTCTCGTCTCGTCTCGTCTCGTCTCGTGTCTTTTCGTCTCGTCTCGTCTCGTCTCGTCTCGTCTCGTCTCGTCTCGTCTCGTCTCTTTTCTTTT
The DNA here is from genome assembly GCF_023343835.1 of Lagopus muta. Lineage (NCBI taxonomy): Eukaryota > Metazoa > Chordata > Aves > Galliformes > Phasianidae > Lagopus > Lagopus muta. Next base: position 34,209 of record NW_026040197.1, read on the forward strand.
CGTCTCGTCTCGTCTCGTCTCGTCTCGTCTCGTCTCGTCTCGTCTCGTCTCGTCTCGTGTCTTTCGTCTCGTCTCGTCTCGTCTCGTCTCGTCTCGTCTCGTCTCGTCTCGTCTCTTTTCTTTTCGTCTCGTCTCGTCTCGTCTCGTCTCGTCTCGTCTCGTCTCGTCTCGTCTCGTCTCGTCTCGTCTCTTTCTTTTCGTCTCGTCTCGTCTCGCCTCGTCTCGTCTCGTCTCGGCTCGGCTCGTCTCGTCTCGTCTCGTCTCGTCTCGTCTCGTCTCTTTTCGTCTCGTCTCGTCTCGTCTCGTCTCGTCTCGTCTCGTCTCGTCTCGTCTCGGCTCGTCTCGTCTCGTCTCGTCTCGTCTCGTCTCTTTTCTTTTCGTCTCGTCTCGTCTCGTCTCGTCTCGTCTCGTCTCGTCTCGTGTCTTTTCGTCTCGTCTCGTCTCGTCTCGTCTCGTCTCATCTCGTCTCGTCTCGTCTCGTCTCGTCTCTTTTCTTTTCGTCTCGTCTCGTCTCGTCTCGTCTCGTCTCGTCTCGTCTCGTCTCGTCTTTTTTCTTTTCGTCTCGTCTCGGCTCGTCTCGTCTCGTCTCGTCTCGTCTCGTGTCGTCTCGTTTCGTCTCGGCTCGGCTCGTCTCGTCTCGTCTCGTCTCGTCTCTTTTCTTTTCTTTTCTTTTCGTCTCGTCTGGTCTCGTCTCGTCTCGTCTCGTCTCGTCTCGTCTCGTCTCGTCTCGTCTCGTCTCGTCTCGTCTCGTCTCTTTTCGTCTCGTCTCGTCTCGTCTCGTCTCGTCTCGGCTCGGCTCGTCTCGGCTCGTCTCGTCTCGTCTCGTCTCTTTTCTTTTCGTCTCGTCTCGTCTCGTCTCTTTTCGTCTCGTCTCGTCTCGTCTCGTCTCGTCTCGTCTCGTCTCGTCTCGTCTCGTCTCGGCTCGGCTCGTCTCGTCTCGTCTCGTCTCGTCTCGTCTCTTTTCTTTTCGTCTCGTCTCGTCTCGTCTCGTCTCGTCTCGTCTCGTCTCGTGTCTTTTCGTCTCGTCTCGTCTCGTCTCGTCTCGTCTCGTCTCGTCTCGTGTCTTTTCGTCTCGTCTCGTCTCGTCTCGTCTCGTCTCGTCTCGTCTCGTCTCTTTTCTTTTCGTCTCGTCTCGTCTCGTCTCGTCTCGTCTCGTCTCGTCTCGTCTCGTCTCGTCTCGTCTCGTCTCGTCTCGTCTCGTGTCTTTTCGTCTCGTCTCGTCTCGTCTCGTCTCGTCTCGTCTCGTCTCGTCTCTTTTCTTTTCGTCTCGTCTCGTCTCGTCTCGTCTCGTCTCGTCTCGTCTCGTCTCGTGTCTTTTCGTCTCGTCTCGTCTCGTCTCGTCTCGTCTCGTCTCGTCTCGTCTCGTCTCTTTTCTTTTCGTCTCGTCTCGTCTCGTCTCGTCTCGTCTCGTCTCGGCTCGTCTCGTCTCGTCTCGTCTCGTCTCGTCTCGTCTCTTTTCTTTTCGTCTCGTCTCGTCTCGTCTCGTCTCGTCTCGTCTCTTTTCGTCTCGTCTCGTCTCGTCTCGTCTCGTCTCGTCTCGTCTCGTCTCGGCTCGGCTCGTCTCGTCTCGTCTCGTCTCGTCTCGTCTCTTTTCTTTTCGTCTCGTCTCGTCTCGTCTCGTCTCGTCTCGTCTCGTCTCGTCTCGTCTCGTCTCGTGTCCTTTCGTCTCGTCTCGTCTCGTCTCGTCTCGTCTCGTCTCGTCTCGTCTCTTTTCTTTTCGTCTCGTCTCGTCTCGTCTCGTCTCGTCTCGTCTCGTCTCGTCTCGTCTCGTCTCGTCTCTTTTCTTTTCGTCTCGTCTCGTCTCGTCTCGTCTCGTCTCGGCTCGGCTCGTCTCGTCTCGTCTCGTCTCGTCTCGTCTCTTTTCTTTTCGTCTCGTCTCGTCTCGTCTCGTCTCGTCTCTTTTCGTCTCGTCTCGTCTCGTCTCGTCTCGTCTCGTCTCGTCTCGTCTCGTCTCGTCTCGTCTCGTCTCGTCTCGTCTCGTCTCGTCTCGTCTCTTTTCTTTTCGTCTCGTCTCGTCTCGTCTCGTCTCGTCTCGTCTCGTCTCGTCTCTTTTCGTCTCGTCTCGTCTCGTCTCGTCTCGTCTCGTCTCGGCTCGGCTCGGCTCGTCTCGTCTCGTCTCGTCTCGTCTCTTTTCATTTCTTTTCTTTTCGTCTCGTCTCGTCTCGTCTCGTCTCGTCTCGTCTCGTCTCGTCTCGTCTCGTCTCATCTCGTCTCGTCTCGTCTCGTCTCGTCTCTTTTCTTTTCGTCTCGTCTCGTCTCGTCTCGGCTCGGCTCGGCTCGGCTCGTCTCGTCTCGTCTCGTCTCGTCTCGTCTCTTTTCTTTTCGTCTCGTCTCGTCTCATCTCTTTTCGTCTCGTCTCGTCTCGTCTCGTCTCGTCTCGTCTCGTCTCGTCTCGTCTCGTCTTGGCTCGGCTCGTCTCGTCTCGTCTCGTCTCGTCTCGTCTCTTTTCTTTTCGTCTCGTCTCGTCTCGTCTCGTCTCGTCTCGTCTCGTCTCGTGTCTTTTCGTCTCGTCTCGTCTCGTCTCGTCTCGTCTCGTCTCGTCTCGTCTCGTCTCTTTTCTTTTCTTTTCGTCTCGTCTCGTCTCGTCTCGTCTCGTCTCGTCTCGTCTCGTGTCTTTTCGTCTCGTCTCGTCTCGTCTCGTCTCGTCTCGTCTCGTCTCGTCTCTTTTCTTTTCGTCTCGTCTCGTCTCGTCTCGTCTCGTCTCGTCTCGTCTCGTCTCGTGTCTTTTCGTCTCGTCTCGTCTCGTCTCGTCTCGTCTCGTCTCGTCTCGTCTCGTCTCGTCTCGTCTCGTCTCGTGTCTTTTCGTCTCGTCTCGTCTCGTCTCGTCTCGTCTCGTCTCGTCTCGTCTCGTCTCGTCTCGTCTCGTCTCTTTTCTTTTCGTCTCGTCTCGTCTCGTCTCTTTTCTTTTCTTTTCGTCTCGTCTCGTCTCGTCTCGTCTCGTCTCGTCTCGTCTCGTCTCGTGTCTTTTCGTCTCGTCTCGTCTCGTCTCGTCTCGTGTCGTCTCGTCTCGTCTCGTCTTTTTTCTTTTCTTTTCTTTTCTTTTCGTCTCGTCTCGTCTCGTCTCGTCTCGTCTCGTCTCGTCTCGTCTCGTCTCTTTTCTTTTCGTCTCGTCTCGTCTCGTCTCGTCTCGTCTCGTCTCTTTTCTTTTTGTCTCGTCTCGTCTCGTCTCGTCTCGTCTCGTCTCGTCTCTTTTCGTCTCGTCTCGTCTCGTCTCGTCTCGTCTCGTCTCGTCTCGTCTCCTTTCTTTTCGTCTCGTCTCGTCTCGTCTCGTCTCGTCTCGTCTCGTCTCGTCTCTTTTCTTTTCGTCTCGTCTCGTCTCGTCTCGTCTCGTCTCGTCTCTTTTCTTTTCGTCTCGTCTCGTCTCGTCTCGTCTCGTCTCGTCTCGTCTCGTCTCGTCTCGTCTCGTGTCTTTTCGTCTCGTCTCGTCTCGTCTCGTCTCGTCTCGTCTCGTCTCGTCTCGTCTCGTCTCGTGTCTTTTCGTCTCGTCTCGTCTCGTCTCGTCTCGTCTCGTCTCGTCTCGTCTCGTCTCGTCTCTTTTCTTTTCGTCTCGTCTCGTCTCGTCTCGTCTCGTCTCGTCTCGTCTCGTCTCGTCTCGTGTCTTTTCGTCTCGTCTCGTCTCGTCTCGTCTCGGCTCGTCTCGTCTCGTCTCGTCTCGTCTCGTCTCTTTTCTTTTCGTCTCGTCTCGTCTCGTCTCGTCTCGTCTCGTCTCGTCTCGTGTCTTTTCGTCTCGTCTCGTCTCGTCTCGTCTCGTCTCATCTCGTCTCGTCTCGTCTCGTCTCGTCTCTTTTCTTTTCGTCTCGTCTCGTCTCGTCTCGTCTCGTCTCGTCTCGTCTCGTCTTTTTTCTTTTCGTCTCGTCTCGGCTCGTCTCGTCTCGTCTCGTCTCGTGTCGTCTCGTTTCGTCTCGGCTCGGCTCGTCTCGTCTCGTCTCGTCTCGTCTCTTTTCTTTTCTTTTCTTTTCGTCTCGTCTGGTCTCGTCTGGTCTCGTCTCGTCTCGTCTCGTCTCGTCTCGTCTCGTCTCGTCTCGTCTCTTTTCGTCTCGTCTCGTCTCGTCTCGTCTCGTCTCGTCTCGTCTCGTCTCGTCTCGTCTCGTCTCGTCTCTTTTCTTTTCGTCTCGTCTCGTCTCGTCTCTTTTCTTTTCTTTTCGTCTCGTCTCGTCTCGTCTCGTCTCGTCTCGTCTCGTCTCGTCTCGTGTCTTTTCGTCTCGTCTCGTCTCGTCTCGTCTCGTGTCGTCTCGTCTCGTCTCGTCTTTTTTCTTTTCTTTTCTTTTCTTTTCTTTTCGTCTCGTCTCGTCTCGTCTCGTCTCGTCTCGTCTCGTCTCGTCTCGTCTCTTTTCTTTTCGTCTCATCTCGTCTCGTCTCGTCTCGTCTCGTCTCTTTTCTTTTCGTCTCGTCTCGTCTCGTCTCGTCTCGTCTCGTCTCGTCTCTTTTCGTCTCGTCTCGTCTCGTCTCGTCTCGTCTCGTCTCGTCTCGTCTCCTTTCTTTTCGTCTCGTCTCGTCTCGTCTCGTCTCGTCTCGTCTCGTCTCGTCTCTTTTCTTTTCGTCTCGTCTCGTCTCGTCTCGTCTCGTCTCGTCTCTTTTCTTTTCGTCTCGTCTCGTCTCGTCTCGTCTCGTCTCGTCTCGTCTCGTCTCGTCTCGTCTCGTGTCTTTTCGTCTCGTCTCGTCTCGTCTCGTCTCGTCTCGTCTCGTCTCGTCTCGTCTCGTCTCGTGTCTTTTCGTCTCGTCTCGTCTCGTCTCGTCTCGGCTCGTCTCGTCTCGTCTCGTCTCGTCTCGTCTCTTTTCTTTTCGTCTCGTCTCGTCTCGTCTCGTCTCGTCTCGTCTCGTCTCGTCTCGTGTCTTTTCGTCTCGTCTCGTCTCGTCTCGTCTCGTCTCATCTCGTCTCGTCTCGTCTCGTCTCGTCTCTTTTCTTTTCGTCTCGTCTCGTCTCGTCTCGTCTCGTCTCGTCTCGTCTCGTCTTTTTTCTTTTCGTCTCGTCTCGTCTCGTGTCGTCTCGTTTCGTCTCGGCTCGGCTCGTCTCGTCTCGTCTCGTCTCGTCTCTTTTCTTTTCTTTTCTTTTCGTCTCGTCTGGTCTCGTCTCGTCTGGTCTCGTCTCGTCTCGTCTCGTCTCGTCTCGTCTCGTCTCGTCTCGTCTCGTCTCGTCTCTTTTCGTCTCGTCTCGTCTCGTCTCGTCTCGTCTCGGCTCGGCTCGTCTCGGCTCGTCTCGTCTCGTCTCGTCTCTTTTCTTTTCGTCTCGTCTCGTCTCGTCTCTTTTCGTCTCGTCTCGTCTCGTCTCGTCTCGTCTCGTCTCGTCTCGTCTCGTCTCGTCTCGGCTCGGCTCGGCTCGTCTCGTCTCGTCTCGTCTCGTCTCTTTTCTTTTCGTCTCGTCTCGTCTCGTCTCGTCTCGTCTCGTCTCGTCTCGTGTCTTTTCGTCTCGTCTCGTCTCGTCTCGTCTCGTCTCGTCTCGTCTCGTGTCTTTTCGTCTCGTCTCGTCTCGTCTCGTCTCGTCTCGTCTCGTCTCGTCTCTTTTCTTTTCGTCTCGTCTCGTCTCGTCTCGTCTCGTCTCGTCTCGTCTCGTCTCGTCTCGTCTCGTGTCTTTTCGTCTCGTCTCGTCTCGTCTCGTCTCGTCTCGTCTCGTCTCGTCTCTTTTCTTTTCGTCTCGTCTCGTCTCGTCTCGTCTCGTCTCGTCTCGTCTCGTCTCGTGTCTTTTCGTCTCGTCTCGTCTCGTCTCGTCTCGTCTCGTCTCGTCTCGTCTCGTCTCTTTTCTTTTCGTCTCGTCTCGTCTCGTCTCGTCTCGTCTCGTCTCGGCTCGTCTCGTCTCGTCTCGTCTCGTCTCGTCTCGTCTCTTTTCTTTCGTCTCGTCTCGTCTCGTCTCGTCTCGTCTCGTCTCGTCTCTTTTCGTCTCGTCTCGTCTCGTCTCGTCTCGTCTCGTCTCGTCTCGTCTCGTCTCGGCTCGCTCGTCTCGTCTCGTCTCGTCTCGTCTCGTCTCTTTCTTTTCGTCTCGTCTCGTCTCGTCTCGTCTCGTCTCGTCTCGTCTCGTCTCGTCTCGTCTCGTGTCCTTTCGTCTCGTCTCGTCTCGTCTCGTCTCGTCTCGTCTCGTCTCGTCTCTTTTCTTTCGTCTCGTCTCGTCTCGTCTCGTCTCGTCTCGTCTCGTCTCGTCTCGTCTCGTCTCGTCTCGTCTCTTTCTTTTCGTCTCGTCTCGTCTCGTCTCGTCTCGTCTCGGCTCGTCTCGTCTCGTCTCGTCTCGTCTCGTCTCTTTTCTTTTCGTCTCGTCTCGTCTCGTCTCGTCTCGTCTCTTTTCGTCTCGTCTCGTCTCGTCTCGTCTCGTCTCGTCTCGTCTCGGCTCGGCTCGGCTCGTCTCGTCTCGTCTCGTCTCGTCTCGTCTCTTTTCTTTTCGTCTCGTCTCGTCTCGTCTCGTCTCGTCTCGTCTCGTCTCGTCTCTTTTCGTCTCGTCTCGTCTCGTCTCGTCTCGTCTCGTCTCGTCTCGGCTCGGCTCGTCTCGTCTCGTCTCGTCTCGTCTCTTTTCATTTCTTTTCTTTTCGTCTCGTCTCGTCTCGTCTCGTCTCGTCTCGTCTCGTCTCGTCTCGTCTCGTCTCATCTCGTCTCGTCTCGTCTCGTCTCGTCTCTTTTCTTTTCGTCTCGTCTCGTCTCGTCTCGTCTCGGCTCGGCTCGGCTCGTCTCGTCTCGTCTCGTCTCGTCTCGTCTCTTTTCTTTTCGTCTCGTCTCGTCTCGTCTCTTTTCGTCTCGTCTCGTCTCGTCTCGTCTCGTCTCGTCTCGTCTTGGCTCGGCTCGTCTCGTCTCGTCTCGTCTCGTCTCTTTTCTTTTCGTCTCGTCTCGTCTCGTCTCGTCTCGTCTCGTCTCGTCTCGTGTCTTTTCGTCTCGTCTCGTCTCGTCTCGTCTCGTCTCGTCTCGTCTCGTCTCGTCTCGTCTCGTCTCTTTTCTTTTCGTCTCGTCTCGTCTCGTCCTCGTCGTCGTCTCGGCTCGTCTCGTCTCGTCTCGTCTCGTCTCGTCTCGTCTCTTTTCTTTTCGTCTCGTCTCGTCTCGTCTCGTCTCGTCTCGTCTCGTCTCTTTTCGTCTCGTCTCGTCTCGTCTCGTCTCGTCTCGTCTCGTCTCGTCTCGTCTCGGCTCGGCTCGTCTCGTCTCGTCTCGTCTCGTCTCGTCTCTTTTCTTTTCGTCTCGTCTCGTCTCGTCTCGTCTCGTCTCGTCTCGTCTCGTCTCGTCTCGTCTCGTGTCCTTTCGTCTCGTCTCGTCTCGTCTCGTCTCGTCTCGTCTCGTCTCGTCTCTTTTCTTTTCGTCTCGTCTCGTCTCGTCTCGTCTCGTCTCGTCTCGTCTCGTCTCGTCTCGTCTCGTCTCGTCTCGTCTCTTTTCTTTTCGTCTCGTCTCGTCTCGTCTCGTCTCGTCTCGGCTCGGCTCGTCTCGTCTCGTCTCGTCTCGTCTCGTCTCTTTTCTTTTCGTCTCGTCTCGTCTCGTCTCGTCTCGTCTCTTTTCGTCTCGTCTCGTCTCGTCTCGTCTCGTCTCGTCTCGTCTCGGCTCGGCTCGGCTCGTCTCGTCTCGTCTCGTCTCGTCTCGTCTCTTTCTTTTCTGTCTCGTCTCGTCTCGTCTCGTCTCGTCTCGTCTCGTCTCGTCTCGTCTCGTCTCGTCTCGTCTCGTGTCTTTTCGTCTCGTCTCGTCTCGTCTCGTCTCGTCTCGTCTCGTCTCGTCTCGTCTCGTCTCTTTTCTTTTCGTCTCGTCTCGTCTCGTCTCGTCTCGTCTCGTCTCGTCTCGTCTCGTCTCGTGTCTTTTCGTCTCGTCTCGTCTCGTCTCGTCTCGGCTCGTCTCGTCTCGTCTCGTCTCGTCTCGTCTCTTTTCTTTTCGTCTCGTCTCGTCTCGTCTCGTCTCGTCTCGTCTCTTTTCTTTTCGTCTCGTCTCGTCTCGTCTCGTCTCGTCTCGTCTCTTTTCTTTTCGTCTCGTCTCGTCTCGTCTCGTCTCGTCTCGTCTCGTCTCGTCTCGTCTCGTCTCGTCTCGTGTCTTTTCGTCTCGTCTCGTCTCGTCTCGTCTCGTCTCGTCTCGTCTCGTCTCGTCTCGTCTCGTGTCTTTTCGTCTCGTCTCGTCTCGTCTCGTCTCGTCTCGTCTCGTCTCGTCTCGTCTCGTCTCGTCTCTTTTCTTTTCGTCTCGTCTCGTCTCGTCTCGTCTCGTCTCGTCTCGTCTCGTCTCGTCTCGTGTCTTTTCGTCTCGTCTCGTCTCGTCTCGTCTCGGCTCGTCTCGTCTCGTCTCGTCTCGTCTCGTCTCTTTTCTTTTCGTCTCGTCTCGTCGTCTCGTCTCGTCTCGTCTCTTTTCTTTTCGTCTCGTCTCGTCTCGTCTCGTCTCGTCTCGTCTCTTTTCTTTTCGTCTCGTCTCGTCTCGTCTCGTCTCGTCTCGTCTCGTCTCGTCTCGTCTCGTGTCTTTTCGTCTCGTCTCGTCTCGTCTCGTCTCGTCTCGTCTCGTCTCGTCTCGTCTCGTGTCTTTTCGTCTCGTCTCGTCTCGTCTCGTCTCGTCTCGTCTCGTCTCGTCTCGTCTCGTCTCGTCTCTTTTCTTTTCGTCTCGTCTCGTCTCGTCTCGTCTCGTCTCGTCTCGTCTCGTCTCGTCTCGTCTCGTGTCTTTTCGTCTCGTCTCGTCTCGTCTCGTCTCGTCTCGTCTCGTCTCGTCTCGTCTCTTTTCTTTTCGTCTCGTCTCGTCTCGTCTCGTCTCGTCTCGTCTCTTTTCTTTTCGTCTCGTCTCGTCTCGTCTCGTCTCGTCTCGTCTCTTTTCTTTTCGTCTCGTCTCGTCTCGTCTCGTCTCGTCTCGTCTCGTCTCGTCTCGTCTCGTCTCGTGTCTTTTCGTCTCGTCTCGTCTCGTCTCGTCTCGTCTCGTCTCGTCTCGTCTCGTCTCGTGTCTTTTCGTCTCGTCTCGTCTCGTCTCGTCTCGTCTCGTCTCGTCTCGTCTCGTCTCGTCTCGTCTCTTTTCTTTTCGTCTCGTCTCGTCTCGTCTCGTCTCGTCTCGTCTCGTCTCGTCTCGTCTCGTGTCTTTTCGTCTCGTCTCGTCTCGTCTCGTCTCGGCTCGTCTCGTCTCGTCTCGTCTCGTCTCGTCTCTTTTCTTTTCGTCTCGTCTCGTCTCGTCTCGTCTCGTCTCGTCTCGTCTCGTCTCGTCTCGTGTCTTTTCGTCTCGTCTCGTCTCGTCTCGTCTCGTCTCATCTCGTCTCGTCTCGTCTCGTCTCGTCTCTTTTCTTTTCGTCTCGTCTCGTCTCGTCTCGTCTCGTCTCGTCTCGTCTTTTTTCTTTTCGTCTCGTCTCGGCTCGTCTCGTCTCGTCTCGTCTCGTCTCGTGTCGTCTCGTTTCGTCTCGGCTCGGCTCGTCTCGTCTCGTCTCGTCTCGTCTCTTTTCTTTTCTTTTCTTTTCGTCTCGTCTGGTCTCGTCTCGTCTGGTCTCGTCTCGTCTCGTCTCGTCTCGTCTCGTCTCGTCTCGTCTCGTCTCGTCTCGTCTCTTTTCGTCTCGTCTCGTCTCGTCTCGTCTCGTCTCGGCTCGGCTCGTCTCGGCTCGTCTCGTCTCGTCTCGTCTCTTTTCTTTTCGTCTCGTCTCGTCTCGTCTCTTTTCGTCTCGTCTCGTCTCGTCTCGTCTCGTCTCGTCTCGTTTCGTCTCGTCTCGTCTTGGCTCGGCTCGGCTCGTCTCGTCTCGTCTCGTCTCGTCTCTTTTCTTTTCGTCTCGTCTCGTCTCGTCTCGTCTCGTCTCGTCTCGTCTCGTGTCTTTTCGTCTCGTCTCGTCTCGTCTCGTCTCGTCTCGTCTCGTCTCGTGTCTTTTCGTCTCGTCTCGTCTCGTCTCGTCTCGTCTCGTCTCGTCTCGTCTCTTTTCTTTTCGTCTCGTCTCGTCTCGTCTCGTCTCGTCTCGTCTCGTCTCGTCTCGTCTCGTCTCGTGTCTTTTCGTCTCGTCTCGTCCTCGTCTCGTCTCGTCTCGTCTCGTCTCGTCTCTTTTCTTTTCGTCTCGTCTCGTCTCGTCTCGTCTCGTCTCGTCTCGTCTCGTCTCGTGTCTTTTCGTCTCGTCTCGTCTCGTCTCGTCTCGTCTCGTCTCGTCTCGTCTCGTCTCGTCTCGTCTCTTTTCTTTTCGTCTCGTCTCGTCTCGTCTCGTCTCGTCTCGTCTCGGCTCGTCTCGTCTCGTCTCGTCTCGTCTCGTCTCTTTTCTTTTCGTCTCGTCTCGTCTCGTCTCGTCTCGTCTCGTCTCGTCTCTTTTCGTCTCGTCTCGTCTCGTCTCGTCTCGTCTCGTCTCGTCTCGTCTCGTCTCGGCTCGGCTCGTCTCGTCTCGTCTCGTCTCGTCTCGTCTCTTTTCTTTTCGTCTCGTCTCGTCTCGTCTCGTCTCGTCTCGTCTCGTCTCGTCTCGTCTCGTGTCCTTTCGTCTCGTCTCGTCTCGTCTCGTCTCGTCTCGTCTCGTCTCGTCTCTTTTCTTTTCGTCTCGTCTCGTCTCGTCTCGTCTCGTCTCGTCTCGTCTCGTCTCGTCTCGTCTCGTCTCCGTCTCGTCTCTTTTCTTTCGTCTCGTCTCGTCTCGTCTCGTCTCGTCTCGGCTCGGCTCGTCTCGTCTCGTCTCGTCTCGTCTCGTCTCTTTTCTTTTCGTCTCGTCTCGTCTCGTCTCGTCTCGTCTCTTTTCGTCTCGTCTCGTCTCTTTTCTTTTCGTCTCGTCTCGTCTCGTCTCGTCTCGTCTCGTCTCGTCTCGTCTCTTTTCGTCTCGTCTCGTCTCGTCTCGTCTCGTCTCGTCTCGTCTCGGCTCGGCTCGTCTCGTCTCGTCTCGTCTCGTCTCTTTTCATTTCTTTTCTTTTCGTCTCGTCTCGTCTCGTCTCGTCTCGTCTCGTCTCGTCTCGTCTCGTCTCGTCTCATCTCGTCTCGTCTCGTCTCGTCTCGTCTCTTTTCTTTTCGTCTCGTCTCGTCTCGTCTCGTCTCGTCTCGTCTCGTCTCGTCTCTTTTCGTCTCGTCTCGTCTCGTCTCGTCTCGTCTCGTCTCGGCTCGGCTCGTCTCGGCTCGTCTCGTCTCGTCTCGTCTCTTTTCTTTCGTCTCGTCTCGTCTCGTCTCTTTTCGTCTCGTCTCGTCTCGTCTCGTCTCGTCTCGTCTCGTTTCGTCTCGTCTCGTCTTGGCTCGGCTCGGCTCGTCTCGTCTCGTCTCGTCTCGTCTCTTTTCTTTTCGTCTCGTCTCGTCTCGTCTCGTCTCGTCTCGTCTCGTCTCGTGTCTTTTCGTCTCGTCTCGTCTCGTCTCGTCTCGTCTCGTCTCGTCTCGTGTCTTTTCGTCTCGTCTCGTCTCGTCTCGTCTCGTCTCGTCTCGTCTCGTCTCTTTTCTTTTCGTCTCGTCTCGTCTCGTCTCGTCTCGTCTCGTCTCGTCTCGTCTCGTGTCTTTTCGTCTCGTCTCGTCTCGTCTCGTCTCGTCTCGTCTCGTCTCGTCTCTTTCTTTTCGTCTCGTCTCGTCTCGTCTCGTCTCGTCTCGTCTCGTCTCGTCTCGTGTCTTTTCGTCTCGTCTCGTCTCGTCTCGTCTCGTCTCGTCTCGTCTCGTCTCGTCTCGTCTCGTCTCTTTTCTTTTCGTCTCGTCTCGTCTCGTCTCGTCTCGTCTCGTCTCGGCTCGTCTCGTCTCGTCTCGTCTCGTCTCGTCTCTTTTCTTTTCGTCTCGTCTCGTCTCGTCTCGTCTCGTCTCGTCTCGTCTCTTTTCGTCTCGTCTCGTCTCGTCTCGTCTCGTCTCGTCTCGTCTCGGCTCGGCTCGGCTCGGCTCGTCTCGTCTCGTCTCGTCTCGTCTCGTCTCTTTTCTTTTCGTCTCGTCTCGTCTCGTCTCGTCTCGTCTCGTCTCGTCTCGTCTCGTCTCGTCTCGTGTCCTTTCGTCTCGTCTCGTCTCGTCTCGTCTCGTCTCGTCTCGTCTCGTCTCTTTTCTTTTCGTCTCGTCTCGTCTCGTCTCGTCTCGTCTCGTCTCGTCTCGTCTCGTCTCGTCTCGTCTCGTCTCTTTTCTTTTCGTCTCGTCTCGTCTCGTCTCGTCTCGTCTCGGCTCGGCTCGTCTCGTCTCGTCTCGTCTCGTCTCGTCTCTTTTCTTTTCGTCTCGTCTCGTCTCGTCTCGTCTCGTCTCTTTTCGTCTCGTCTCGTCTCTTTTCTTTTCGTCTCGTCTCGTCTCGTCTCGTCTCGTCTCGTCTCGTCTCGTCTCTTTTCGTCTCGTCTCGTCTCGTCTCGTCTCGTCTCGTCTCGTCTCGGCTCGGCTCGTCTCGTCTCGTCTCGTCTCGTCTCTTTTCATTTCTTTTCTTTTCGTCTCGTCTCGTCTCGTCTCGTCTCGTCTCGTCTCGTCTCGTCTCGTCTCGTCTCATCTCGTCTCGTCTCGTCTCGTCTCGTCTCTTTTCTTTTCGTCTCGTCTCGTCTCGTCTCGTCTCGGCTCGGCTCGGCTCGTCTCGTCTCGTCTCGTCTCGTCTCGTCTCTTTTCTTTTCGTCTCGTCTCGTCTCGTCTCTTTTCGTCTCGTCTCGTCTCGTCTCGTCTCGTCTCGTCTCGTCTCGTCTCGTCTCGTCTTGGCTCGGCTCGTCTCGTCTCGTCTCGTCTCGTCTCGTCTCGTGTCTTTTCGTCTCGTCTCGTCTCGTCTCGTCTCGTCTCGTCTCGTCTCGTCTCTTTTCTTTTCGTCTCGTCTCGTCTCGTCTCGTCTCGTCTCGTCTCGTCTCGTCTCGTCTCGTCTCGTGTCTTTTCGTCTCGTCTCGTCTCGTCTCGTCTCGTCTCGTCTCGTCTCGTCTCTTTTCTTTTCGTCTCGTCTCGTCTCGTCTCGTCTCGTCTCGTCTCGTCTCGTCTCGTGTCTTTTCGTCTCGTCTCGTCTCGTCTCGTCTCGTCTCGTCTCGTCTCGTCTCGTCTCGTCTCGTCTCTTTTCTTTTCGTCTCGTCTCGTCTCGTCTCGTCTCGTCTCGTCTCGGCTCGTCTCGTCTCGTCTCGTCTCGTCTCGTCTCTTTTCTTTTCGTCTCGTCTCGTCTCGTCTCGTCTCGTCTCGTCTCTTTTCGTCTCGTCTCGTCTCGTCTCGTCTCGTCTCGTCTCGTCTCGTCTCGTCTCGGCTCGGCTCGTCTCGTCTCGTCTCGTCTCGTCTCGTCTCTTTTCTTTTCGTCTCGTCTCGTCTCGTCTCGTCTCGTCTCGTCTCGTCTCGTCTCGTGTCTTTTCGTCTCGTCTCGTCTCGTCTCGTCTCGTCTCGTCTCGTCTCGTCTCGTCTCTTTTCTTTTCGTCTCGTCTCGTCTCGTCTCGTCTCGTCTCGTCTCGTGTCTTTTCGTCTCGTCTCGTCTCGTCTCGTCTCGTCTCGTCTCGTTTCGTCTCGTCTCGTCTCGTCTCGTCTCGTCTCGTGTCTTTTCCGTCTCGTCTCGTCTCGTCTCGTCTCGTCTCTTTTCTTTTCGTCTCGTCTCGTCTCGTCTCGTCTCGTCTCTTTTCGTCTCGTCTCGTCTCTTTTCTTTTCGTCTCGTCTCGTCTCGTCTCGTCTCGTCTCGTCTCGTCTCGTCTCTTTTCGTCTCGTCTCGTCTCGTCTCGTCTCGTCTCGTCTCGTCTCGGCTCGGCTCGTCTCGTCTCGTCTCGTCTCGTCTCTTTTCATTTCTTTTCTTTTCGTCTCGTCTCGTCTCGTCTCGTCTCGTCTCGTCTCGTCTCGTCTCGTCTCGTCTCATCTCGTCTCGTCTCGTCTCGTCTCGTCTCTTTTCTTTTCGTCTCGTCTCGTCTCGTCTCGTCTCGTCTCGTCTCGTCTCGTCTCTTTTCGTCTCGTCTCGTCTCGTCTCGTCTCGTCTCGTCTCTCGGCTCGGCTCGGCTCGTCTCGGCTCGTCTCGTCTCGTCTCGTCTCTTTTCTTTTCGTCTCGTCTCGTCTCGTCTCTTTTCGTCTCGTCTCGTCTCGTCTCGTCTCGTCTCGTCTCGTTTCGTCTCGTCTCGTCTTGGCTCGGCTCGGCTCGTCTCGTCTCGTCTCGTCTCGTCTCTTTTCTTTTCGTCTCGTCTCGTCTCGTCTCGTCTCGTCTCGTCTCGTCTCGTGTCTTTTCGTCTCGTCTCGTCTCGTCTCGTCTCGTCTCGTCTCGTCTCGTGTCTTTTCGTCTCGTCTCGTCTCGTCTCGTCTCGTCTCGTCTCGTCTCGTCTCTTTTCTTTTCGTCTCGTCTCGTCTCGTCTCGTCTCGTCTCGTCTCGTCTCGTCTCGTGTCTTTTCGTCTCGTCTCGTCTCGTCTCGTCTCGTCTCGTCTCGTCTCGTCTCTTTTCTTTTCGTCTCGTCTCGTCTCGTCTCGTCTCGTCTCGTCTCGTCTCGTCTCGTGTCTTTTCGTCTCGTCTCGTCTCGTCTCGTCTCGTCTCGTCTCGTCTCGTCTCGTCTCGTCTCGTCTCTTTTCTTTTCGTCTCGTCTCGTCTCGTCTCGTCTCGTCTCGTCTCGGCTCGTCTCGTCTCGTCTCGTCTCGTCTCGTCTCTTTTCTTTTCGTCTCGTCTCGTCTCGTCTCGTCTCGTCTCGTCTCGTCTCTTTTCGTCTCGTCTCGTCTCGTCTCGTCTCGTCTCGTCTCGTCTCGTCTCGGCTCGGCTCGGCTCGTCTCGTCTCGTCTCGTCTCGTCTCGTCTCTTTTCTTTTCGTCTCGTCTCGTCTCGTCTCGTCTCGTCTCGTCTCGTCTCGTCTCGTCTCGTCTCGTGTCCTTTCGTCTCGTCTCGTCTCGTCTCGTCTCGTCTCGTCTCGTCTCGTCTCTTTTCTTTTCGTCTCGTCTCGTCTCGTCTCGTCTCGTCTCGTCTCGTCTCGTCTCGTCTCGTCTCGTCTCGTCTCGTCTCTTTTCTTTTCGTCTCGTCTCGTCTCGTCTCGTCTCGTCTCGGCTCGGCTCGTCTCGTCTCGTCTCGTCTCGTCTCGTCTCTTTTCTTTTCGTCTCGTCCTCGTCTCGTCTCGTCTCGTCTCTTTTCGTCTCGTCTCGTCTCTTTTCTTTTCGTCTCGTCTCGTCTCGTCTCGTCTCGTCTCGTCTCGTCTCGTCTCTTTTCGTCTCGTCTCGTCTCGTCTCGTCTCGTCTCGTCTCGTCTCGGCTCGGCTCGTCTCGTCTCGTCTCGTCTCGTCTCTTTTCATTTCTTTTCTTTTCGTCTCGTCTCGTCTCGTCTCGTCTCGTCTCGTCTCGTCTCGTCTCGTCTCGTCTCATCTCGTCTCGTCTCGTCTCGTCTCGTCTCTTTTCTTTTCGTCTCGTCTCGTCTCGTCTCGTCTCGGCTCGGCTCGGCTCGTCTCGTCTCGTCTCGTCTCGTCTCGTCTCTTTTTCTTTTCGTCTCGTCTCGTCTCGTCTCTTTTCGTCTCGTCTCGTCTCGTCTCGTCTCGTCTCGTCTCGTCTCGTCTCGTCTCGTCTTGGCTCGGCTCGTCTCGTCTCGTCTCGTCTCGTCTCGTCTCTTTTCTTTTCGTCTCGTCTCGTCTCGTCTCGTCTCGTCTCGTCTCGTCTCGTCTCGTGTCTTTTCGTCTCGTCTCGTCTCGTCTCGTCTCGTCTCGTCTCGTCTCGTCTCGTCTCGTCTCTTTTCTTTTCTTTTCTTTTCGTCTCGTCTCGTCTCGTCTCGTCTCGTCTCGTCTCGTGTCTTTTCGTCTCGTCTCGTCTCGTCTCGTCTCGTCTCGTCTCGTCCTCGTCTCTTTTCTTTTCGTCTCGTCTCGTCTCGTCTCGTCTCGTCTCGTCTCGTCTCGTCTCGTCTCGTCTCGTGTCTTTTCGTCTCGTCTCGTCTCGTCTCGTCTCGTCTCGTCTCGTCTCGTCTCGTCTCGTCTCGTGTCTTTCGTCTCGTCTCGTCTCGTCTCGTCTCGTCTCGTCTCGTCTCGTCTCGTCTCGTCTCGTCTCGTCTCTTTTCTTTTCGTCTCGTCTCGTCTCGTCTCTTTTCTTTTCTTTTCGTCTCGTCTCGTCTCGTCTCGTTTCGTCTCGTCTCGTCTCGTGTCTTTTTCGTCTCGTCTCGTCTCGTCTCGTCTCGTGTCGTCTCGTCTCGTCTCGTCTTTTTTCTTTTCTTTTCTTTTCTTTTCTTTTCGTCTCGTCTCGTCTCGTCTCGTCTCGTCTCGTCTCGTCTCGTCTCGTCTCTTTTCTTTTCGTCTCGTCTCGTCTCGTCTCGTCTCGTCTCGTCTCTTTTCTTTTCGTCTCGTCTCGTCTCGTCTCGTCTCGTCTCGTCTCTTTTCGTCTCGTCTCGTCTCGTCTCGTCTCGTCTCGTCTCGTCTCCTTTCTTTTCGTCTCGTCTCGTCTCGTCTCGTCTCGTCTCGTCTCGTCTCTTTTCTTTTCGTCTCGTCTCGTCTCGTCTCGTCTCGTCTCGTCTCGTCTCTTTTCTTTTCGTCTCGTCTCGTCTCGTCTCGTCTCGTCTCGTCTCGTCTCGTCTCGTCTCGTGTCTTTTCGTCTCGTCTCGTCTCGTCTCGTCTCGTCTCGTCTCGTCTCGTCTCGTCTCGTCTCGTGTCTTTTCGTCTCGTCTCGTCTCGTCTCGTCTCGTCTCGTCTCGTCTCGTCTCGTCTCGTCTCGTCTCTTTTCTTTTCGTCTCGTCTCGTCTCGTCTCGTCTCGTCTCGTCTCGTCTCGTCTCGTCTCGTGTCTTTTCGTCTCGTCTCGTCTCGTCTCGTCTCGTCTCGTCTCGTCTCGTCTCTTTTCTTTTCGTCTCGTCTCTTTTCTTTTCGTCTCGTCTCTTTTCTTTTCGTCTCGTCTCGTCTCGTCTCGTCTCGTCTCGTCTCGTCTCTTTTCGTCTCGTCTCGTCTCGTCTCGTCTCGTCTCGTCTCGTCTCGGCTCGGCTCGTCTCGTCTCGTCTCGTCTCGTCTCTTTTCATTTCTTTTCTTTTCGTCTCGTCTCGTCTCGTCTCGTCTCGTCTCGTCTCGTCTCGTCTCGTCTCGTCTCATCTCGTCTCGTCTCGTCTCGTCTCGTCTCTTTCTTTTCGTCTCGTCTCGTCTCGTCTCGTCTCGTCTCGGCTCGGCTCGTCTCGTCTCGTCTCGTCTCGTCTCGTCTCTTTTCTTTTCGTCTCGTCTCGTCTCGTCTCTTTCGTCTCGTCTCGTCTCGTCTCGTCTCGTCTCGTCTCGTCTCGTCTCGTCTTGGCTCGGCTCGTCTCGTCTCGTCTCGTCTCGTCTCGTCTCTTTTCTTTTCGTCTCGTCTCGTCTCGTCTCGTCTCGTCTCGTCTCGTCTCGTCTCGTCTCGTGTCTTTTCGTCTCGTCTCGTCTCGTCTCGTCTCGTCTCGTCTCGTCTCGTCTCGTCTCTTTTCTTTTCTTTTCGTCTCGTCTCGTCTCGTCTCGTCTCGTCTCGTCTCGTCTCGTGTCTTTTCGTCTCGTCTCGTCTCGTCTCGTCTCGTCTCGTCTCGTCTCGTCTCGTCTCTTTTCTTTTCGTCTCGTCTCGTCTCGTCTCGTCTCGTCTCGTCTCGTCTCGTGTCTTTTCGTCTCGTCTCGTCTCGTCTCGTCTCGTCTCGTCTCGTCTTCGTCTCGTCTCGTCTCGTGTCTTTTCGTCTCGTCTCGTCTCGTCTCGTCTCGTCTCGTCTCGTCTCGTCTCGTCTCGTCTCGTCTCTTTTCTTTTCGTCTCGTCTCGTCTCGTCTCGTCTCGTCTCGTCTCGTCTCGTCTCGTCTCGTCTCGTGTCTTTTCGTCTCGTCTCGTCTCGTCTCGTCTCGTCTCGTCTCGTCTCTTTTCTTTTCGTCTCGTCTCTTTTCTTTTCGTCTCGTCTCTTTTCTTTTCGTCTCGTCTCGTCTCGTCTCGTCTCGTCTCGTCTCGTCTCGTCTCGTCTCTTTTCGTCTCGTCTCGTCTCGTCTCGTCTCGTCTCGTCTCGTCTCGTCTCGGCTCGGCTCGTCTCGTCTCGTCTCGTCTCGTCTCGTCTCTTTTCTTTTCGTCTCGTCTCGTCTCGTCTCGTCTCGTCTCGTCTCGTCTCGTCTCGTCTCGTGTCCTTTCGTCTCGTCTCGTCTCGTCTCGTCTCGTCTCGTCTCGTCTCGTCTCTTTTCTTTTCGTCTCGTCTCGTCTCGTCTCGTCTCGTCTCGTCTCGTCTCGTCTCGTCTCGTCTCGTCTCGTCTCGTCTCGTCTCTTTTCTTTTCGTCTCGTCTCGTCTCGTCTCGTCTCGTCTCGGCTCGGCTCGTCTCGTCTCGTCTCGTCTCGTCTCGTCTCTTTTCTTTTCGTCTCGTCTCGTCTCGTCTCGTCTCGTCTCTTTTCGTCTCGTCTCGTCTCGTCTCGTCTCGTCTCGTCTCGTCTCGTCTCGGCTCGGCTCGTCTCGTCTCGTCTCGTCTCGTCTCGTCTCTTTTCTTTTCGTCTCGTCTCGTCTCGTCTCGTCTCGTCTCGTCTCGTCTCTTTTCGTCTCGTCTCGTCTCGTCTCGTCTCGTCTCGTCTCGTCTCGGCTCGGCTCGGCTCGTCTCGTCTCGTCTCGTCTCGTCTCTTTTCATTTCTTTTCTTTTCGTCTCGTCTCGTCTCGTCTCGTCTCGTCTCGTCTCGTCTCGTCTCGTCTCGTCTCATCTCGTCTCGTCTCGTCTCGTCTCGTCTCTTTTCTTTTCGTCTCGTCTCGTCTCGTCTCGTCTCGGCTCGGCTCGGCTCGTCTCGTCTCGTCTCGTCTCGTCTCGTCTCTTTTCTTTTCGTCTCGTCTCGTCTCGTCTCTTTTCGTCTCGTCTCGTCTCGTCTCGTCTCGTCTCGTCTCGTCTCGTCTCGTCTCGTCTCGTCTTGGCTCGGCTCGTCTCGTCTCGTCTCGTCTCGTCTCGTCTCTTTTCTTTTCGTCTCGTCTCGTCTCGTCTCGTCTCGTCTCGTCTCGTCTCGTCTCGTGTCTTTTCGTCTCGTCTCGTCTCGTCTCGTGTCTTTTCGTCTCGTCTCGTCTCGTCTCGTCTCGTCTCGTCTCGTCTCGTCTCGTCTCTTTTCTTTTCTTTTCGTCTCGTCTCGTCTCGTCTCGTCTCGTCTCGTCTCGTCTCGTGTCTTTTCGTCTCGTCTCGTCTCGTCTCGTCTCGTCTCGTCTCGTCTCTTTTCTTTTCGTCTCGTCTCGTCTCGTCTCGTCTCGTCTCGTCTCGTCTCGTCTCGTCTCGTCTCGTGTCTTTTCGTCTCGTCTCGTCTCGTCTCGTCTCGTCTCGTCTCGTCTCGTCTCGTCTCATCTCGTCTCGTGTCTTTTCGTCTCGTCTCGTCTCGTCTCGTCTCGTCTCGTCTCGTCTCGTCTCGTCTCGTCTCGTCTCTTTTCTTTTCGTCTCGTCTCGTCTCGTCTCTTTTCTTTTCTTTTCTTTTCGTCTCGTCTCGTCTCGTCTCGTCTCGTCTCGTCTCGTCTCGTGTCTTTTCGTCTCGTCTCGTCTCGTCTCGTCTCGTGTCGTCTCGTCTCGTCTCGTCTTTTTTCTTTTCTTTTCTTTTCTTTTCGTCTCGTCTCGTCTCGTCTCGTCTCGTCTCGTCTCGTCTCGTCTCTTTTCTTTTCGTCTCGTCTCGTCTCGTCTCGTCTCGTCTCGTCTCTTTTCTTTTCGTCTCGTCTCGTCTCGTCTCGTCTCGTCTCGTCTCGTCTCTTTTCGTCTCGTCTCGTCTCGTCTCGTCTCGTCTCGTCTCGTCTCGTCTCGTCTCCTTTCTTTTCGTCTCGTCTCGTCTCGTCTCGTCTCGTCTCGTCTCGTCTCGTCTCTTTTCTTTTCGTCTCGTCTCGTCTCGTCTCGTCTCGTCTCGTCTCTTTTCTTTTCGTCTCGTCTCGTCTCGTCTCGTCTCGTCTCGTCTCGTCTCGTCTCGTCTCGTGTCTTTTCGTCTCGTCTCGTCTCGTCTCGTCTCGTCTCGTCTCGTCTCGTCTCGTCTCGTCTCGTCTCGTGTCTTTTCGTCTCGTCTCGTCTCGTCTCGTCTCGTCTCGTCTCGTCTCGTCTCGTCTCGTCTCGTCTCGTCTCGTCTCGTCTCTTTTCTTTTCGTCTCGTCTCGTCTCGTCTCGTCTCGTCTCGTCTCGTCTCGTCTCGTCTCGTGTCTTTTCGTCTCGTCTCGTCTCGTCTCGTCTCGTCTCGTCTCGTCTCGTCTCTTTTCTTTTCGTCTCGTCTCTTTTCCTTTCGTCTCGTCTCTTTTCTTTTCGTCTCGTCTCGTCTCGTCTCGTCTCGTCTCGTCTCGTCTCTTTTCGTCTCGTCTCGTCTCGTCTCGTCTCGTCTCGTCTCGTCTCGGCTCGGCTCGTCTCGTCTCGTCTCGTCTCGTCTCTTTTCATTTCTTTTCTTTTCGTCTCGTCTCGTCTCGTCTCGTCTCGTCTCGTCTCGTCTCGTCTCGTCTCATCTCGTCTCGTCTCGTCTCGTCTCGTCTCTTTTCTTTTCGTCTCGTCTCGTCTCGTCTCGTCTCGTCTCGGCTCGGCTCGTCTCGTCTCGTCTCGTCTCGTCTCGTCTCTTTTCTTTTCGTCTCGTCTCGTCTCGTCTCTTTTCGTCTCGTCTCGTCTCGTCTCGTCTCGTCTCGTCTCGTCTCGTCTCGTCTCGTCTTGGCTCGGCTCGTCTCGTCTCGTCTCGTCTCGTCTCGTCTCGTCTCTTTTCTTTTCGTCTCGTCTCGTCTCGTCTCGTCTCGTCTCGTCTCGTCTCGTCTCGTCTCGTGTCTTTTCGTCTCGTCTCGTCTCGTCTCGTCTCGTCTCGTCTCGTCTCGTCTCGTCTCGTCTCTTTTCTTTTCTTTTCGTCTCGTCTCGTCTCGTCTCGTCTCGTCTCGTCTCGTCTCGTGTCTTTTCGTCTCGTCTCGTCTCGTCTCGTCTCTTTCTTTTCGTCTCGTCTCGTCTCGTCTCGTCTCGTCTCGTCTCGTCTCGTCTCGTCTCGTCTCGTGTCTTTTCGTCTCGTCTCGTCTCGTCTCGTCTCGTCTCGTCTCGTCTCGTCTCGTCTCGTCTCGTCTCGTCTCGTGTCTTTTCGTCTCGTCTCGTCTCGTCTCGTCTCGTCTCGTCTCGTCTCGTCTCGTCTCGTCTCGTCTCGTCTCTTTTCTTTTCGTCTCGTCTCGTCTCGTCTCGTCTCGTCTCGTCTCGTCTCGTCTCGTCTCGTCTCGTGTCTTTTCGTCTCGTCTCGTCTCGTCTCGTCTCGTCTCGTCTCGTCTCTTTTCTTTTCGTCTCGTCTCTTTTCTTTTCGTCTCGTCTCTTTTCTTTTCGTCTCGTCTCGTCTCGTCTCGTCTCGTCTCGTCTCGTCTCGTCTCGTCTCGTCTCGTCTCGTCTCGTCTCGTCTCTTTTCGTCTCGTCTCGTCTCGTCTCGTCTCGTCTCGTCTCGGCTCGGCTCGTCTCGTCTCGTCTCGTCTCGTCTCGTCTCTTTTCTTTTCGTCTCGTCTCGTCTCGTCTCGTCTCGTCTCGTCTCGTCTCTTTTCGTCTCGTCTCGTCTCGTCTCGTCTCGTCTCGTCTCGGCTCGGCTCGTCTCGTCTCGTCTCGTCTCTTTTCTTTTCTTTTCGTCTCGTCTGGTCTCGTCTCGTCTCGTCTCGTCTCGTCTCGTCTCGTCTCGTCTCGTCTCGTCTCGTCTCTTTTCTTTTCGTCTCGTCTCGTCTCGTCTCGTCTCGTCTCTTTTCTTTTCGTCTCGTCTCGTCTCGTCTCGTCTCGTCTCGTCTCGTCTCGTCTCGTCTCGTCTCGTCTCGTCTCGTCTCGGCTCGGCTCGTCTCGTCTCGTCTCGTCTCGTCTCTTTTCTTTTCGTCTCGTCTCGTCTCGTCTCGTCTCGTCTCGTCTCGTCTCGTCTCGTGTCTTTTCGTCTCGTCTCGTCTCGTCTCGTCTCGTCTCGTCTCGTCTCGTCTCGTCTCGTCTCTTTTCTTTTCGTCTCGTCTCGTCTCGTCTCGTCTCGTCTCGTCTCGTGTCTTTTCGTCTCGTCTCGTCTCGTCTCGTCTCGTCTCGTCTCGTCTCGTCTCGTCTCGTTTCGTCTCGTCTCGTCTCGTCTCGTCTCGTCTCGTCTCGTGTCTTTTCGTCTCGTCTCGTCTCGTCTCGTCTCGTCTCGTCTCGTCTCTTTTCTTTTCTTTTCGTCTCGTCTCGTCTCGTCTCGTCTCGTCTCGTCTCGTCTCGTCTCGTGTCTTTTCGTCTCGTCTCGTCTCGTCTCGTCTCGTGTCGTCTCGTCTCGTCTCGTCTTTTTTCTTTTCTTTTCTTTTCTTTTCGTCTCGTCTCGTCTCGTCTCGTCTCGTCTCGTCTCCGTCTCGTCTCTTTTCTTTTCGTCTCGTCTCGTCTCGTCTCGTCTCGTCTCGTCTCTTTTCTTTTCGTCTCGTCTCGTCTCGTCTCGTCTCGTCTCGTCTCGTCTCTTTTCGTCTCGTCTCGTCTCGTCTCGTCTCGTCTCGTCTCGTCTCGTCTCCTTTCTTTTCGTCTCGTCTCGTCTCGTCTCGTCTCGTCTCGTCTCGTCTCGTCTCTTTTCTTTTCGTCTCGTCTCGTCTCGTCTCGTCTCGTCTCGTCTCTTTTCTTTTCGTCTCGTCTCTTTTCTTTTCGTCTCGTCTCGTCTCGTCTCGTCTCGTCTCGTCTCGTCTCGTCTCGTCTCGTCTCGTGTCTTTTCGTCTCGTCTCGTCTCGTCTCGTCTCGTCTCGTCTCGTCTCGTCTCGTCTCGTCTCGTGTCTTTTCGTCTCGTCTCGTCTCGTCTCGTCTCGTCTCGTCTCGTCTCGTCTCGTCTCGTCTCGTCTCTTTTCTTTTCGTCTCGTCTCGTCTCGTCTCGTCTCGTCTCGTCTCGTCTCGTCTCGTCTCGTCTCGTCTCGTGTCTTTTCGTCTCGTCTCGTCTCGTCTCGTCTCGTCTCGTCTCGTCTCGTCTCTTTCTTTTCGTCTCGTCTCGTCTCGTCTCGTCTCGTCTCGTCTCGTCTCGTCTCGTCTCGTCTCGTCTCGTCTCTTTTCGTCTCGTCTCGTCTCGTCTCGTCTCGTCTCGTCTCGTCTCGGCTCGGCTCGTCTCGTCTCGTCTCGTCTCGTCTCTTTTCATTTCTTTTCTTTTCGTCTCGTCTCGTCTCGTCTCGTCTCGTCTCGTCTCGTCTCGTCTCGTCTCGTCTCATCTCGTCTCGTCTCGTCTCGTCTCGTCTCTTTTCTTTTCGTCTCGTCTCGTCTCGTCTCGTCTCGTCTCGTCTCGTCTCTTTTCTTTTCGTCTCGTCTCGTCTCGTCTCTTTTCGTCTCGTCTCGTCTCGTCTCGTCTCGTCTCGTCTCGTCTCGTCTCGTCTCGTCTTGGCTCGGCTCGTCTCGTCTCGTCTCGTCTCGTCTCGTCTCGTCTCTTTTCTTTTCGTCTCGTCTCGTCTCGTCTCGTCTCGTCTCGTCTCGTCTCGTCTCGTCTCGTGTCTTTTCGTCTCGTCTCGTCTCGTCTCGTCTCTTTTCTTTTCGTCTCGTCTCGTCTCTTTTCTTTTCTTTTCGTCTCGTCTCGTCTCGTCTCGTCTCGTCTCGTCTCGTGTCTTTTCGTCTCGTCTCGTCTCGTCTCGTCTCGTCTCGTCTCGTCTCTTTTCTTTTCGTCTCGTCTCGTCTCGTCTCGTCTCGTCTCGTCTCGTCTCGTCTCGTCTCGTGTCTTTTCGTCTCGTCTCGTCTCGTCTCGTCTCGTCTCGTCTCGTCTCGTCTCGTCTCGTCTCGTCTCGTGTCTTTTCGTCTCGTCTCGTCTCGTCTCGTCTCGTCTCGTCTCGTCTCGTCTCGTCTCGTCTCGTCTCGTCTCTTTTCTTTTCGTCTCGTCTCGTCTCGTCTCGTCTCGTCTCGTCTCGTCTCGTCTCGTCTCGTGTCTTTTCGTCTCGTCTCGTCTCGTCTCGTCTCGTCTCGTCTCGTCTCTTTTCTTTTCGTCTCGTCTCTTTTCTTTTCGTCTCGTCTCTTTTCTTTTCGTCTCGTCTCGTCTCGTCTCGTCTCGTCTCGTCTCGTCTCGTCTCGTCTCGTCTCGTCTCGTCTCGTCTCGTCTCTTTTCTTTTCGTCTCGTCTCGTCTCGTCTCGTCTCGTCTCGTCTCGGCTCGGCTCGTCTCGTCTCGTCTCGTCTCGTCTCGTCTCTTTTCTTTTCGTCTCGTCTCGTCTCGTCTCGTCTCGTCTCGTCTCGTCTCGTCTCTTTTCGTCTCGTCTCGTCTCGTCTCGTCTCGTCTCGTCTCGGCTCGGCTCGTCTCGTCTCGTCTCGTCTCTTTTCTTTTCTTTTCGTCTCGTCTGGTCTCGTCTGGTCTCGTCTCGTCTCGTCTCGTCTCGTCTCGTCTCGTCTCGTCTCTTTTCTTTTCGTCTCGTCTCGTCTCGTCTCGTCTCGTCTCTTTTCTTTTCGTCTCGTCTCGTCTCGTCTCGTCTCGTCTCGTCTCGTCTCTTTTCGTCTCGTCTCGTCTCGTCTCGTCTCGTCTC
Source organism: Lagopus muta (assembly GCF_023343835.1). Lineage (NCBI taxonomy): Eukaryota > Metazoa > Chordata > Aves > Galliformes > Phasianidae > Lagopus > Lagopus muta. The sequence continues at coordinate 58,246 of NW_026040197.1, forward strand.
GTCTCGTCTCGGCTCGCTCGGCTCGTCTCGTCTCGTCTCGTCTCGTCTCTTTTCTTTTCGTCTCGTCTCGTCTCGTCTCGTCTCGTCTCGTCTCGTCTCGTCTCGTGTCTTTTCGTCTCGTCTCGTCTCGTCTCGTCTCGTCTCGTCTCGTCTCGTCTCTTTTCTTTTCGTCTCGTCTCGTCTCGTCTCGTCTCGTCTCGTCTCGTGTCTTTTCGTCTCGTCTCGTCTCGTCTCGTCTCGTCTCGTCTCGTCTCGTCTCGTCTCGTTTCGTCTCGTCTCGTCTCGTCTCGTCTCGTCTCGTCTCGTGTCTTTTCGTCTCGTCTCGGTCTCGTCTCGTCTCGTCTCGTCTCGTCTCTTTTCTTTTCGTCTCGTCTCGTCTCGTCTCGTCTCGTCTCGTCTCGTCTCGTCTCGTGTCTTTTCGTCTCGTCTCGTCTCGTCTCGTGTCTTTTCGTCTCGTCTCGTCTCGTCTCGTCTCGTGTCGTCTCGTCTCGTCTCGTCTTTTTTCTTTTCTTTTCTTTTCTTTTCTTTTCTTTTCGTCTCGTCTCGTCTCGTCTCGTCTCGTCTCGTCTCGTCTCGTCTCTTTTCTTTTCGTCTCGTCTCGTCTCGTCTCGTCTCGTCTCGTCTCTTTTCTTTTCGTCTCGTCTCGTCTCGTCTCGTCTCGTCTCGTCTCGTCTCTTTTCGTCTCTTTTCGTCTCGTCTCGTCTCGTCTCGTCTCGTCTCGTCTCCTTTCTTTTCGTCTCGTCTCGTCTCGTCTCGTCTCGTCTCGTCTCGTCTCGTCTCTTTTCTTTTCGTCTCGTCTCGTCTCGTCTCGTCTCGTCTCTTTTCTTTTCGTCTCGTCTCGTCTCGTCTCGTCTCGTCTCGTCTCGTCTCGTCTCGTCTCGTGTCTTTTCGTCTCGTCTCGTCTCGTCTCGTCTCGTCTCGTCTCGTCTTGTCTCGTCTCGTCTCGTCTCGTCTCGTCTCGTCTCTTTTCTTTTCGTCTCGTCTCGTCTCGTCTCGTCTCGTCTCGTCTCGTCTCTTTTCGTCTCGTCTCGTCTCGTCTCGTCTCGTCTCGTCTCGGCTCGGCTCGTCTCGTCTCGTCTCGTCTCTTTTCTTTTCTTTTCGTCTCGTCTGGTCTCGTCTCGTCTCGTCTCGTCTCGTCTCGTCTCGTCTCGTCTCGTCTCGTCTCTTTTCTTTTCGTCTCGTCTCGTCTCGTCTCGTCTCTTTTCTTTTCGTCTCGTCTCGTCTCGTCTCGTCTCGTCTCGTCTCGTCTCTTTTCGTCTCGTCTCGTCTCGTCTCGTCTCGTCTCGTCTCGTCTCGGCTCGGCTCGTCTCGTCTCGTCTCGTCTCGTCTCTTTTCTTTTCGTCTCGTCTCGTCTCGTCTCGTCTCGTCTCGTCTCGTCTCGTCTCGTGTCTTTTCGTCTCGTCTCGTCTCGTCTCGTCTCGTCTCGTCTCGTCTCGTCTCTTTTCTTTTCGTCTCGTCTCGTCTCGTCTCGTCTCGTGTCTTTTCGTCTCGTCTCGTCTCGTCTCGTCTCGTCTCGTCTCGTCTCGTCTCGTTTCGTCTCGTCTCGTCTCGTCTCGTCTCGTCTCGTCTCGTGTCTTTTTCGTCTCGTCTCGTCTCGTCTCGTCTCTTTTCTTTTCGTCTCGTCTCGTCTCTTTTCTTTTCGTCTCGTCTCGTCTCGTCTCGTCTCGTCTCGTCTCTTTTCGTCTCGTCTCGTCTCGTCTCGTCTCGTCTCGTCTCGGCTCGTCTCGGCTCGTCTCGTCTCGTCTCGTCTCTTTTCTTTTCGTCTCGTCTCGTCTCGTCTCTTTTCGTCTCGTCTCGTCTCGTCTCGTCTCGTCTCGTCTCGTCTCGTCTCGTCTCGTCTCGTCTCGGCTCGGCTCGGCTCGTCTCGTCTCGTCTCGTCTCGTCTCGTCTCGTCTCTTTTCTTTTCGTCTCGTCTCGTCTCGTCTCGTCTCGTCTCGTCTCGTCTCGTGTCTTTTCGTCTCGTCTCGTCTCGTCTCGTCTCGTCTCGTCTCGTCTCGTGTCTTTTCGTCTCGTCTCGTCTCGTCTCGTCTCGTCTCGTCTCGTCTCGTCTCTTTTCTTTTCGTCTCGTCTCGTCTCGTCTCGTCTCGTCTCGTCTCGTCTCGTCTCGTCTCGTCTCGTCTCGTCTCGTCTCGTCTCGTGTCTTTTCGTCTCGTCTCGTCTCGTCTCGTCTCGTCTCGTCTCGTCTCGTCTCTTTTCGTTTCGTCTCGTCTCGTCTCGTCTCGTCTCGTCTCGTCTCGTCTCGTCTCGTGTCTTTTCGTCTCGTCTCGTCTCGTCTCGTCTCGTCTCGTCTCGTCTCGTCTCGTCTCGTCTCGTCTCTTTTCTTTTCGTCTCGTCTCGTCTCGTCTCGTCTCGTCTCGGCTCGTCTCGTCTCGTCTCGTCTCGTCTCGTCTCGTCTCTTTTCTTTTCGTCTCGTCTCGTCTCGTCTCGTCTCGTCTCGTCTTTTTTCGTCTCGTCTCGTCTCGTCTCGTCTCGTCTCGTCTCGTCTCGTCTCGGCTCGGCTCGTCTCGTCTCGTCTCGTCTCGTCTCGTCTTCTTTTCGTCTCGTCTCGTCTCGTCTCGTCTCGTCTCGTCTCGTCTCGTCTCGTCTCGTCTCGTCGTCTCGTCTCGTCTCGTCTCGTCTCGTCTCGTCTCGTCTCGTCTCGTCTCTTTCTTTCGTCTCGTCTCGTCTCGTCTCGTCTCGTCTCGTCTCGTCTCGTCTCGTCTCGTCTCGTCTCTTTTCTTTTCGTCTCGTCTCGTCTCGTCTCGTCTCGTCTCGGCTCGGCTCGTCTCGTC